>NW_008237226.1:6924382-6968448 GCF_000691975.1 Corvus brachyrhynchos | reverse complement strand
ACAGATATGCACTATAAAATTCTTAGGGCCCCTAGATGGCAGTCAATAGAGGGATTAGAAATGACTTGTTCCTTCCACTTCAGAAAATGAATAGCAGGAACACCTCTGTGAGTTTCTCTTGGGACACTGTGATAGTGATTCCTTAATTCCATGTCTTCAGTCTAGCTTATTTCCTTGACATTGTTGTGTGTTTTTTGTGAATTCCTGCCTGATGCTACCACTATTGTCGTTCCTATAAGCCTGCATGCAAGCATTTATGTTTACTGCTATACCAGAATGTACAGTTGTAAATGCAGCAATTGCAGCGGAGGAGATTGAGGGACTCAAAGGAATTGATGCTGCACAGGACATTCATGTTTACTATGCTCTGCAAAATGTGGCTCACACAGTAGATGTGCCCTGGAGTGCAGACAGTGGATTTATGTGAACTTGCTGGTGATATGCTTCTGTCAAGGACAAGGTCTCTGGGCCTGCTGAAACCCCCAAGACCCTGGGACTCTGACAGAACCACACCAGCTGCCCTTCCCTGCATCACACTCCACAGACCTCGCTAATGCTTGGTCTCTTTACTCTAAATACCTCTTTCTGAGTAAGTGTGGAAATAATTTCAAGTTCTCTACTTACTTATCAGTCAGAAATATGATTTCCCACATTAAGTATGCATAACCAAAAAACCATGATTTTTAGGGCCACCGTAGGAAGAAATGCAGAGTCCAGTGATCTTTACTCACTCCTACTCCTGTGCATAAAGAAATTCCTTTGTCCCGTAAAATTTAATTTTTTTAAATTGGACTGTATTATAAAGCATTTTAGAGTATAGGAGCTGGTGCCTCTTTCTTATGTCTTTTATATTAAATGAGCTCTTGTGATCAAGTTCAAGCTTCTACTAAGCATAAAATGTGATTCTATACTTAAACTGAGAAAAAGCAATTTAATTTTCAGTGTCTTTGAGAAAGCAGAACAAGATCAGTGTGTTCTGTGAGTTATCAGAAAAGCAGGCCTTTAAATTAGTATCTTTGGTTGGGATCTGAAAAGATTTGTTAGCTTTCATTAAAATTAGTTTGACTCCTTTGTTTAACTTCTGGCCTGTTGGGCTGAAGGTTTTATATTATGCTTGAATATCCTTGAGCCAGATTTCAAGGTCCTTACCAAAGATCCAGCTCAAAAATATTTTTAATCAATTGTGTGCTTCTACATAGCAACAGTGGAAATTTGTGAGTGTTAAGACCAAGTGAAAATTGAAGGAATTTAAGCAGCTGGGTTCAATCTTGCTCCCATGCTGAAATAATTGCTTCAGCTGGGAGCAGGACTGAATAACTGTTAGAAACTAATAGTTTACAGCAACACAACTGCTACAGCTAAAGGCAGAAATGGTAGATTCTCTGTAACAAGTGAAAGAAAATAGTAGTGTTTGGTTTTTCTGCTTAATCAACTAAGTTTGTTTTACTTGCTGTAAGTACCTAATATTTCCTAAGCAAATTTTCTTTTGAGTAAATCTTTGTGCACTGCTTTTATTATCTGATAGACAAGTACAATACATTATTAGGGTTAATTCAAATGGAGCTCACTGTGGTCCATACTCAGGCAGAAACAATGACCTCCATGTACATTTCAAGCACATCATATGCTCAAATGCCATGATGAATTCAGATGATTTTCTGGAGAAAGATTTAGCTTTTGACAGTCTTTCAGAAGATCTCTTTCCCAACCAGGTGAAAAAAAGCTATACTACAATTTTTGTTTTTCCCATGTAGATCTGTATGATTTCTATTACAGTCAACAGAGCAAATGGTGTGGCTGCTAGATTGCCAGTTCTGGCCTGAAGTGGTCCATTTTCACATCCCTAAGCACCCTTGTATTTTCACTGCTGTTCTAGGCAGGACTCTGTTAATAAACTATCATGGGCTATCTCATTTTATTGTCATCTATTGATTTTACTTGGAATTAAATAACATGCAAAACTTGGCTTTGGTTTTTCCACCTACTGTCACCCATCTTGTCAGGTATGTAATCTGAACTGACTAATTTAGGTCTGTGTTTCTTCTAGTCTACTGAGAGAGAGAGGAAAGCATTTCCAGAAGCTTTTATCAAAAACTGAATATTTAGAGTAGGGAAAATAAACTTTTTTCTGGAGGGAACGTCTTTCTATCTTGATGTGCTACAGAGGGAGGTTAAATCATTGTTCAACAATTAGGGATGTGTGATGAGTCAAACCAGCTCTGTCCAAATAGCCATTTGTAAAAAAGGAACGGTACCTAAAAATCTCACTAAACATTTAAGATTCATCTCTCACTAATTAAAACATTTCTAGTGAAGATCTCATGCAGAAGATTAAATTTTTGAGATATACCAGAAAAAGGAAAAGCATTTTTTCATGGTTGAAAGCTTGATCACCTGGTCACTTCTTAGAATACTTCATTCTTCTTTCATGGCAGGCATAATCACATTGAAATAGCATAACAATGTTGACATTTAGTGACCTATTCAGCTGTCTTTTCTGGCTTAATAAAAAAGTATTCTTTTATATTTTATTTTTGTATCTGAAAGGCTGTTTACCCCATGCTAAAATTCATAATGGTTTTCTATGTCATGCTGAAAGCTACATATTAACAGAATGTCATTAGTAGCTAAAGTAACAAAATGAGTGATAAAAGTGTCTAATGGAAGTGTTATTACCTATGCACTTCTTTTCTTAAACCTCAAGGCCCATAGCAAAAAAAAAATCTATATCCAAGATTTCAAAATTATTTTCCAGACCTAGTGGAATGAAGTCACACACAATGGTTGGGGTTGGAAGGGACCTCTGAGATTATCTAGCCAAACCCCCCTGAGAAAGTAGGTTCACCTAGAACAGGATTGCCAGGGAATGAGACTCTACAACCTCTCTGAGTAGCCTGTTCCAATGCTCTCAAGTCATCCTCACAGTAAAGATTTTCCTCATATTCAGATGGAACTTCCTGGGTTTCTGTTTATACCCACTGCCCCTTATCCTGTCACTGGGAACCACTGAAAAGACTCTGGCCTCATCCTCTTGACACCTGCTTTCAAATATTTGTATACAATGATGAAGCCCCCTCAATCTTCTCCAGGCTCAATAGTCTCAGCTCCCTCAACCTTCCCTCATAAGAGAGAGAGAGATGCTCCAAAGCCTCATCATCTTCATAACCCTCCAATGGACCCATTCTAGTAGTTCCTTGTCTTTCTTTTACTGAGGAGCCCAGAGCTGGGCACAGCACTCCAGGTGTGACCTCACCAGGACTGGTAGAGGGTCAGGATCATCTCCCTCAACCTGTTGTCAATGCTTTTCCCAATGCTCCCCAGGATACCACTGGCCTCCTTGCCCACAAGGGCACTGCGGGCTCATGATTTACTTGTCCACCAGAATCCCCAGTTCCTTCTCCACAGAGCTGCTTTCCAGCAGCTCATCCCCCAGCCTGTGCCGGTGCCAGGGGTAATCCCTCCCCACATTCAGGACCCCTTTGTTGAACTGCATTATGTTCCTCTCTGCCCAACTCTTCAGCATGTCCGGGTCTCCCTGAACTTTGGGTACACCAGCCACTCCTCCAGCTTTGTATCATCAACAAACTTGCTGGGAACACTCTGTCCCTTCATCAAGGTCACTGATGGATAAGTGGAACAAGACTGGATCCAGTACTGACCCCTAGGGAGCACTGCTGGATACAGACCTACAACTACACCCTCTGCCAGGGATCGCAACCCTCTGAGCTCTGCCACTGAGCCAGTTCTCAGTCGATGCCACTGTCCACTCATCCAACCCACACTGCCTGAGCTTACCTGTAAGGATGTTATGGGAGAGAGTGTCAAAAGCCTTATTGAAGCCAAGGGAGGCGACATCCACTGCTCTCCCCTCATCTATTTGGCCAGTTATGCCATTGTACAAGGCTGTAAGACTGGTCAAGCATAATTTCTCCCCTGATTCATCCACATTGACTACTCCTAATGGCCTTCTTTTGCTCCATATGCTTAGAGATGATATCCAGACTGAGCTGTTCCACCAGCTTTCCAGAGCTGGAGGTGAGACTGACTGGCTGGTTGTTTTCTGGGTTCTCCATGTTGCCCTTTTTGAAGACTGGAATGACACTGGCTTTCCTCCACACACACCTCTCATGTTCTCCATGACCTTTCAAAGATGATGGAGATTGGCTTAGCAATACCATTTGCCAGCTCCCTCAGCACTCAGGGGTGCATCTCATCAGGGCCCATGGCTTTGTGCATGTCAAGTTTGCCTAAATGTTTTCAAACCTGATACTCCTTGACCTAGGGAAAATCTTCCTTTCTCCAGACTTTCTCTTGCCTCTGGGGCCTGGAATTTCTGAAGACTGATTTTAGTAGTAAAGACAGAAGCAAATAAGGCATTCAGTAACTGTGTCTTCTCTGTGTCCTCCATCAAACGGGCACCCACCTGACTCTAAAACAGATAGGATGTACTGTAGGTGAAAAGGTACATTTACTGCCACACATTCCAATGTTCTGAATAGAAATAAAGCTTTTAAGCACTGAGTACAGAACTAGTGAAAGCAAGGTGGACACTCAAAACAGTCTGCTGAAAACTTATATAGCAACTTTTAGCCTTAATAACCAAGGATTTTTTTTTTTCAATTTTTAGGGGTTGGATAAGGCCACATCCTAGTACTCCTACTTGTATTGTTTCATGTTGCAGTACAGTACATTGAATTTATGGGATTTTTTCTACCAACACAACAAAGGGAACAAAACCTATTCCACCTACATAATTTTGTCACCCATTCTAAAGGAAAGGAAAAAAAAATACTGAATGTTTGATATTAAATTGTTGACAGGAACTTAAATTAGAGATAAAGAAATAAAAGTTTGATAAAAACATGAGGTTTCAACAAAGTAGTCTATGTTTTTGACTGATTATAAAACTTTCTTTAAAAGGAAATTAAATCTAAAGTTTTCTTTAATAGGCCAAGTAAGCTATGTCCCTTTCAACTAAACATTAAATGTAGGGCTATGAGACTTGGGCATCTAGTCCCTCTTATAGTGACCATGTAACAAACAAAGTTATTTTCATGAAATTAGGTTGCCCAGAGAAGCTATGAATGCCCCGTCCCTGGAAGTATTTAGGGCCATCCTCTTTTATCCTTATTCTTTATTCCTAATTTTGAGCTGCCTATGGGAACATTGATGGCCATATCCAATTCTCTTACAAGATTAAATACAAAATTTTTTCAAAATTATCCTTTCTATGTTTACTAATGTTCTTATTAATATCAGTACCTCCCAGCTTCTTTTTTTCTTCCTCAATAGTATTGCTTATATTTACTTCTAGTTACACATTTATCTGTGTTTTCTTTTTCTTGCTAAAACTCAAGGTAGTGCACTAACATTTCACAACTTCTTTCTCTCTATTCCTTAGGTTAAAGTTCTTCTTATCTCAATTTCCCAAACACTGGTTCAGAAACCTCAATGTCATTGTAGCAGTTGTGCATCCTCAAAGCACCCTCACCACCACCTGCCCAGGAGACCCATTGCAAAGAAAATCTATATTCTCCCTCAAAAGTGTATTAATGATACAAGCTACAGCTTTTCTATTTAGAAAGCAGATCTGAGATCAAATTCCTCTCTGAAAGCATCCCCAGTCTAGGGTAGGAAAAATAGCAACTCAGTGTTAAATGTGCTGAAGCAGCTTAGGTTGCTCCAGAAGTGGAGGTTGGAAACTCACGGGGCGTCACCGTAAGAATCCTTATAGACTTGTACCAATAAAGACAGGAGCTTTCAGAGTGTGAAAATTAGGGATTTTAATGTTTTAACTGACATTTTGTTTCTCCAAAGTTGTTCTCTTATGTGTTGGAGGTAAGCTAGATTTGCTGAGCTGATGAGGCTCTCTGAATTCTCACTAGTCTGCAAGAATTTCGGGTTTGTTTCTCTAAGTCAGTGCAAGCCTTCTTTTCACGTCAAAGAAACTGAATCAGCACCAGAGAAAAAATATTATTTATCAATCCAGAAATAGTTATAAAGACCAGAAATAGATTCAACTGTCCAATGGAACACAAAGTCATGCAGATAAAAAAAGCTAGGAAGCTTTGACTGGTGGAGCAGATTGTGCTGGCAAGAAAGTCACTGATACAAAACCAAAGGGCAGTCAGTGGAGGACAGAGTCTTGATCGAATATCTGCTTGGTAATTTTGAATTCGTACTTAGATGTTGAGATAGATAGCAACATGCTGAAGGTGGATCAGAACTATATTGCTATCCTGCTGTCTTCTAGAGCACACAGTAATCTTAATTAATTAATACCAATCTACTTTTAATAGAGTGTTTCTGAGCCACATTTCAGTAACAAATGTTACACACCAGAAGATAAAACATAGCCCTATCTGATATATGTGGAGCCTCAGCTGTACATATTTGACCCCTATTTTACACAGTTGCGGCTCATTGATTCTTTCTTTTAAACTCCTGGACTGAGCACTCAGCAATCATTGGACCACCCATACATCTTCTGAGCTGATTTAGTCTATGAACTGTAACCCTGCTACAGGGCTGTAATGTTTCTGGCACCTACAATGCTGGCTGCTTGTCATTATGACATATAACCTAGAAGATGTACTTAAGAACAAATAACCTCAGAAGTGTTAACATGCCATCAGTCTTTTCAGCTAAAGCAAAGACAGGGCTTGGGACTATCCAAAAATGAATAAATGAGCAAATTCACATACTATCCCAGCAGCCACCAAAGTTCAGGTTTGGAACCAAAAGTGTCAGAGAAAGAAAGAAACTTAAAAAATATCTTAATGGCTCAAAAAACCCATTCATTTTATCTGATGAAAATCTTCAAAGTTACATAAGCCATTTTTCTTGCTTTACTTGAAAGATATATATTCTTTTACATATGATGTCTACAATTGCGGTATGAATCTGATGATGGACAAGCTTAAATTATAAATATTTTCCTTTTCCAAGGTTTATTAGCAGTGCCAATATATGAACATAGACTGTTTGAAATAGAGCAACCTAATTTAATGTAATAGAGCTTTCTGAAAGGTCAGGCAGAACATTTTACACTGAAAATTAAAATATAGATAGCACTAGAGATGGAGTTACTGTTTATCCCACTTCAGTCCTGTTCTTAATAAAATTGCATTGAATTTTTTATAATACATCAAAAAGTCAACATGAAACAGTTCACACAGTATTAAATATATCAACAATATAAAGCTGGGTAAGATAATGGCAGAATTAAACAAAGACGAAAGGTAACAATACTGGCTTCAATTAATGTAGTGAATTAATGAATGATCTCTATTACTCTACTCATGTTCATTAAACAAGTATAATAGGCTTCTGAATTGTCCATATGAACTCAGAGAGTCTATTCAATCAAAATTACCTATGCTTACTGTCAATCCCTTGCTGATTATTCATCATCAGAGGCATACATAACTAGCCCTTTCGCATTTCCAGTCGCTGAGGACTCAGGCATGCAGTATTACCAGGGCTGTGAACACAAACTCCCTAAATTGAATAACCCCCCACCTTATAGAGTGTGCGGGGGGTGTATTTACACACATAAATAACCATATTGGTCTGTATTAGCTGCCTGTAGGGCAATTTTCCATCCATGAACTCTTCCCATCTTTTAGAATAATAGAGTGATTTCAAATATGAACTCCCATAGGTAGTAACAGTGGTGGTCTTAAAGACAAATAACTTCTTTCGATCCAAGTAGGCTCTTCCTAGACAAAAGCAGGAAGATGGAAGTATGGCATGGACAAAACTGCCCCTTTCTGAGTTAGCAGCAATAAGGTGGAGGTGTCCCAGCAGTTGCCAGTGGCTTCTAAAACTAAAAGCATTTCCTTGCAAGGAAAGGGACTGCTGCTTATTTAAAACATGTTGTCTTGAAGGAAGCATCAATGTTTTGCTCATGTTTATCCAATTGGTTTCTCACAAGCCACAGAAGCAGGATTGTTTTGCCTGATTTGCTTTCGTTTGCTTGAGTTAGGTGATCACAGTTCAGCCCTTAACCTTCTTATGTTTTGCTTGCTGTTTCTGAGCTGAAAACAATAAATCTTTCTCAATAGCTTATACAAGACAGCCCTGTGGTTTTCTTTTAAGATGGTACATTATTTTTGTGCTATTTTATGACAGGAGTATTAGAATGAGGTAAAAGCACTAAACTCATGTTAAATGTTTCTGTAGGAAAAATGGTTGCATTTATTAGGATTAATAGACTACTTATACTGGAAACTAAAATCCTCTTTTCATTCACATGCAATATAGTGTGCAGTTAACCAAATTCCAATCTTCTTAATCCTCAGTGAAGCAGCTTTTTCCCTGACTTCAGCGACAGTTCAATTTCTGTTATGCTAACCATATGCTCCTGATTGATTATCAGTTATATTTAATTATTCAGAGTTACAGATGGCAGTTTTGTGAGGCAAACTGCTGATCTCTGGAGGCCCTGTGTGCTGATGCTTCTGCCTCTGCAGTTACAACTTTTGAGTACCTGAGGTTGAGAAAAACAGGTAATTTAACCACTCCTGTAAGCTGTATTGGCCTATCCAACTAGGAGAGAATGAAAGGACCCTGATATGAAGCTAGTGGACTAAATACATAGAGATGGAAGAGAGGATATTAAGATAAATACTGCTGCCAGTAATCAATGTCACTCTTTCTCCTTATCCATTGCAAAAAACATTTCAGTTTTGCTACAATTTTTACCTCCATCAAGTTTTTCCCATTCTCCACATTTGAAGGGTATTTGTCCTATAGTAGAGAAGCATGTCCTTCCTTCCATACCAGTAGGATCTTAGTTCTGGGCTCTCTGAGGCCCTGCTATCATGTGTTGGAATCCCAGTATGTGCTACAGAACAAAACCTGGTGTGCAAGGTAATGTGGGTAATAATCATTCATACCAGAGTGAAAAGTACGTAGACTGCAGAAAACAAAAAAGAAAATATTCCATCTTCCCTTCTCCACATGTTAGTAGTTAAAAAAAAAAAAAAAAATCTCCTCCTTGTTCATTTTTTGGTGATCAGTGCTACAGAGACAGTGGGAAAGAATCCACCAGCACCTTTTTTTCACACTACTTTCTTGAGAGAGGTTTTTTGTTTTCAATTCACCTGATAGTGCAGTCCCAGCAGAAGGCACCTAACAAATCATAGTGAGTGTCTGCACCTTGCTATGTATCAAAGTCCCTTAATGTGCCAACAAAGTTCTTCAAGGTCAGAAAAGCAGTTTATCAACCTCTTATATCTCTTATAGGAGACAATAAATTTATTCTACTGTTGGAATCTATGAATAATTCAGATGCTCTGTGAGATAAACACTATTGCTTAGGATGCTCTGCATGTCATTGTCAACTAGTACCAAACACTGTCATTGCTCCATGTACTCTGTACTTTTTAGTTTCCTCTCAGCTCAGGAAAATGCACTGGTGTCTGGCTTGCATTTCTCTGTGTCCTTAAGTTCCTTAAAGTTTATTTTTTCTTACTACATCTTTCCATTAACAAATAGGTTGAGAAAATTAATGGTTTGAATACCTGCTTCTTCCCTTCTCTCGTAATTTCTAAGCAGCCTAAAAATCTACTTTGGAAATAAAAAACCAGCTGTCTTTTAAAGGCCTCTGTATTGCTTACTCCTATCAACAAAGAAAGCAAAATATCTTCCTTGACTACTTTTAAAGCATTCAGTGTGGGATACTTCCTGTTTCTAGTTAGCTTAAGCTTATGCATATAATTTAATATATACATAAGTCTAGTTAATCTTGTAAGACCTTTATGCACCCCTTTAAAATATCTAATGAAATATTCAATTCATTTAGTACAAAATAATTTTGAGTTTTATTCCATTTTAAGACAAATACCACCCTATTGAACCAAATAAAATTTTGTTTGTATGATCTATGAGACAGGGAATATGAAAAAAATTAGGATTTTTTTTAACTAACAGGACCTTTAAAGCCAAATATAGTATTGGACTCCTTCTTGTACTCTTTCCTTGGTCATAACCTTCATATAAAAAAGTAATATAACAATAGTTAACTGCTGAAATTACAGATTTTTCTGGCAGATCTCAGTCTCTACATCTATAGCTAACCAAGAGAACTTAACTATCATTTTGAAACTTTAATTGATAGAGACATTTGGCTTTTAAATTTGGGAAAGTGATGGAGATGACATATTTATAGACAGGACAATTATATACCTGAGTCCATATCTACAGAAAATAACAACTATTAAAATTCAGTCTGTGATCCACCATGTATTCCACCATATTTCTAAATAAACTTAGCCCCATTTCACCTGAAAATACATCTTTCCAGAGTAGCTTAACATAATACTAACACTCCTTTCAGAAGCTTAAAACTCGTAATTTTGGTAGTGAGCTTTGTACTAGAAAAAGTGAGTATGCCCAGTTTAATGTGATGTGAAGTAAATATGATTACACTGGTGATGAGCTCCTCGCAGAACACATAGATATTTAAAATAAAACAAGTAGATATGCATAAGGAGTTGTACAAACAGAAATAAGCTTACATCTCCTGATTACTTTTTAAACAGCAATTAAATTAATGGCAGCTTTCCAGTAAAAGTAAGAAAGTCAAAAAATCTCAAAATTGAAAGAATAATAGGAATGTTTGGCCTCAAAACAAGAAAGTTAAAAGAAATAATTGTTTTAGCTTTCCTTTAACAACTTCACTGATGACACACTGCTTTGTGCAGTAATTCTCAATAAATCATTGCAATTTAGTAGACTATTATTTTTTTCTGCAATAGCAAAGCTATAAAAGGAAAAAGAATTGTTTTAATTTGGTAGATTTTCTGGTCATTTCATTGTTTATATAAGGTAAAAACTTCTTTAAAGGAGTTTTTGTATTTGTTTCTTCACTTGCTTGATGTCATCAGATTCATAAAAAAAGAACAGGTCTCTATTGTATAGCTAAATTGAATCATATATTTTAAAAGAGTGTTCCCCTAGACTGAGCATACGGATGTAAGGTAAATGTTCTGTCAAGCCTGTAGTATGCTATGAGCCAGCAGTGTGCCCCTGCAGTCCACAGAGCCAACAGTATCCTGGGGTGCATGAGGAAGAGTGTGGCCAGGAGGTCAAGGGAGGTGATCCTCCTCCTCTAATCATCCCTGGTGAGGCCGCACCTGGACTGCTGTGTCCAGTTCTGGGCTCCTCAGTGCAAGAGAGACAACTGTACAAGGAGCTACTGGAGGGAGTCCAGTGAAGGGCACAAAGATGATTAAGATGATTAAGAGGCTGGAGAGTCTCTCTTATGAGGAGAGGCTGAGGGAGCTGGCCCTGTTTAGTGTGGAGAAGAGAAGACTGAGAGGGCATCTCATCAATGCATATAAATATCTCAAAGGTGGGTGCCAAGAGGATGGTGCCAGGCTCTTTTCAGTGGTGCCCAGTGACAGGACAAGGGGCAATGGCTAAAACACAAGAAGATCCACCTCAACACAAAGAAGAACTTCTTTACATTGAGGGCAGCAGAGCACTGGAACAGCTACATAGGAAGGTTATGGAATCTCCCTCGCTGGAGACATTCAAACCCCACTTGAATATGTTCCTGTGTCACCTGCTCTAGGTGACACTGCCTTGGCAGAGGGGTTCAACTAAATGATTTCCAGAGGTCTCTTCCAACCCAAACAATTCTGTGATTTTTTTATTCATTTCAAATGCTGCCTTTAAACAGTTATATGAAAGAGTAATCTTTTCTGTGGTTTATGGTGGCTTATGATATGATGCTTGCACTAAGCACTAGATAAAAATTGAAAGGCAGTTATCAAGAAGATTGGATTTTCTTTGCTTCTAGAGCAAAATTTAAAAGCCTCATTAACTAAGTAACATTCAACCTAAGTGAATAAAAGCTTCTTTCATTTTATCTTAAATGGTTTTCCTGTTCTACCTTAAATCACTTTTCTACCTCAAGGTGCCCTTAAACCTAATCCTATTTTTTTAATTGATTGAAAATTATTTGACCTTTTTTTTACTAAAATTATTTAAATTAAACAAAATATTTCTTAATCTGAAATAAATAATACTATTCAGGTTTTGGTTGGTTGGTTGATTTTTTCTTAGACACAGAGAATATCCAGAATTTTTAATGAAATTTTTGTGTGCATTCAAATGTTTTGAGTCTCAAAATGAACAATTGAATTTCAGCTGAAATATTTTACTAGAAAATATTATGAATTTTCCTTTAAAAATCTCCCAAGTGGTTTTGATTATACTTTTTTCATATATAGTATATGTCCTCTGGTAGTAATCTGAAAAATCATGACTAAACTTCACAAATTCAGATTAATTTCTAACCAATATAAATTTAAACTAACAGTGTCTTTTCATAAATATTCCACTAGAATGAAAAAAAAAAATCAAAACCAAAATGTTTGTGAAAGAGGAGATGATATCTAGCCTCAGATTTCTGGGACAGTGACTGAAAGGCACAAAAACACCTCTGATTAACAGTCCAGCCTCTGCTTGCTGACAGTTAAGACATTGCAATTCATGTAAAAGCAAGCTACTTTTTTTCACCGTCCCTTCTTAGGCCTTTCATGAGTTACAAGGACTAAAACAGGTGGGTGAAAAACCCTTGGAGCAGTTGCTTCCAGTCAGCCCACATGGAGTCTGCCACCTACACCCTAAGTGAGGTGGGACACATGTCAAGAGCCAGACTAAAATCCTTCCTCTCACTCTGTAAGGTAAAATTTTTTCTTTTTCTTTTTTTTATTCCCCAGTAAAATTGCCTCTTCAGTTACTGATAGAATAATTATGCATGCTCTAGATCTAACAGGTATGAAAGGGTCTCAGGCAGCCTTTCCTACTGTGCATTTCTGATGGTAACCTCAGTATGTCTCTGGATGGATTTTTTGTCTTCTTCAGACTGCTATGGTCCTTCAGCTACAGAAAATTCATGGACAATGCCTAATTATCCATACTTTGTTGATGGACCTAGGACAGATTTTACACTTTCTGTCATTTGGCTTCATTTTATTCAGTTCAGTCTAGTAGAACACAGTTAAATATGCTGTACACCGTTAAATGAGACTATGCAGTATTTGTTAACTGCTGCAAGAAGTGCTAATAAAATGAGTAAAAACATTGGAAGTCTATACAAAAGATATTTTTATATAATTAAGCCTCTTGCAGAATTATTTGACAAAATAATGTCAAAAAACCCAGTGACTATTTGCATAATGGATTTCCTACAGCGTGAAGTGTTTCCTTGTAAACCTGCCTCATCTGTGCAATGTAAACAGTATCTACATATTTTCATCTTTAGTATGGTTGTAAAGTAATGTTTCTTATCTTCCAGCTGTAAATTTAATAGTTACTGCAGACTATACCACTGACATTAGTTTTAATGATGTGAGACTCCAATAACTTCTAAAGAGTTTAAGATTAATGCAAAAGAACTTAACTTTGTGAGTCATGACTTACTTTTATTAGTGACTCTGCAGTTTGATTTAGATTGAGAATGGGAGAGAGTATTATTTGCCGATAGAAATGAGAGGCTGTTCATTTTATTATGTCATTCATAAGTAATATGTCGGATTCTAATTTCTGCACGCAATAGGGATTCAAATATTTGAGGGCAAGTAGGGTCAAAATTCTTGCAGACTGCACAGTACCTGAATAGGACTCTTTCAAACAATAGAAAAGGGCTTTGCTGGAGGATCTGATCACCAGTTTCAGACCTACACTTCAAAAAGCAAAAGCAAGTCTCAAGCACCAGAGACAGAAAACCACAAAAAAAAATTATTTGCTTTGCTGGTCCAACAGCAGAGAATGAAGTGTGCTGTTACATCAGATAAGGACATTGTCAAGCTGAAGCCTGATAATTTCTTTGTACCCATCTAACCAGACTGTTGGAAAAGCAGCTCCCTATTTCATCTTTTCAGGTAATAAGAATGAGGCTGTCAGGAATTGAAGTAAGGAGAGAAGAGAATAAATAGTTTTCATATTGAAGCTGTCTGACAATGAAGTGGCTGAGATACTGAAAAAAGTATGTAATTTAATGTGAATAAACTGTTATACTGCATGCCAGCAGATATATTAACCATCTTTAAAAGTCATGTTCATCATGTTTTCAGGGATCTCAGAAAACTTAAATTTAGCTCACTACCAGGACAATCCATGCAGTCTTCAAAACAAAATTGTAACCATTACGATTTTATAGACAGAGAAAAAAAAACCCAAAAGAGTATTCTTTCCTGTCAGATAAAATACCAAAACACACTAAAACATGACTCTCTGAACCATTTGATGATGACAAATAGTAAATAGTGTCAAATAATTTTGAAAAAGGTCGAACTATTTTTAAAAAAATTCTGTATAGGCTTCCCATATTTTTATTAATTTTATTCCTGCAGCAGTTAATAACTATTATGGTGATGTCAAAACAGTGTTTATACCACTGATCATTTATCAGTCATTCTTACTGTCAGAGAAGAGTAATAAAAATTACATTAAAACAGTCCCATGTAAAGGAATGGGATTAATAATTTGGGGTCTTAAAATGTTAAAAAGAGACAAAACAACATTAGACCTGTCCCAAATGTTAGGCACAGAGAAGATAAATCTTTGGTTTTGTTTCTATATTCTCAGAAAATGCAGTTAAGAGATTTTTTGACAATGTTAAAATGAAAAAATACAAAACCAAATGATAAAATATAATAAAATGGACACTCCTTCCAATGCCATTTTTATTATTTAATTTTGCCTTGCAGTTTTTAGACTGAACTGAATCTTCCATCTCTTTTAGTTCATCTTTACTTAGGAGCACCATCTTTGACTTTCAGTAAATGCCAAGTGGATCTCACCTAGTCAGGAAAAGCAAAGCAGCATAATAACTCCTTGACCTGAATTAAAAAGGTAATCAGTGCGTGACATCAGGATAGATTTTACTGTGACCAGGCTATGATAGAAACACAAAGTTTTACCAGGCATCCTCAAAAATGTGTCCTAAGTTCTTGGCATGCTTTCTTAAGATATAAAATAAAGAAGCTCCTAAGGAAGCAAGACCTGTGCCATCAAATAAACAACATTACCCACTAAATGACAGTTTCTCAGAGTTGTGTTCATTAGAAATACCAAGCAAGGCCACAAATGCTTTTAATCCCTCTCAGTTTCGATAAAAAGCAAGTTCTAAAGCACCCAAAAAAGCAGGCATTTTTTAATGGGTTTTGTGTCTAGAGACTACAAGTGGAACCACCCACTGAATGAAACAATGACTGAAGAATGAGGAAAGTATTTCTAGGGCATTTCTGGAGAAGTGCTTGATTACTATTTCACAGCCAGGAAACTGAGGTGTAGAGAAATCACTGGTCTAATTTACTAAGATTTCAGAGACTGCAAGCTATGTAGAACCTCTCATGGATTTCATATTTGCTGCTTTCTAGAGCTGAAAACCAGAGCCACACCTATCCTTGTTTTTTTCTTTTTTCTCTTTCCTGTTTCTTGCATCTCCAGCCAGGTGTCCTTTATGTTCTCTCATTTATTTTCAAAGAATTTCAAAGAATTTTAGTGATGACTGACACCTTGCCAGAAGTACCTGCCCTTTTAATAGATTTTCTTCATAATTTGGGAATTGAATTGGGAAATGAACAACTATATTTTCAGAAGTTATTTGAGATTAACCACTGCAAGAGTTTTATCTTTAGATTAGTTTAGTATGTACCTCAGCTCAAAGAGGGAACAATAAAAATGAAATATTGACCTGACTATCAAATTCATAATTGCCAATTTACTACTAGGTTAAGAATGTATTTTTCTTGTTTTTCTGGTATTCTGCTTCATTTGTTAGCTGTGTTTAAGTACTTGTGTGAATAAATCTTGTTTGTTTATGCCATCCAGTCACAGCATTGCTTGTAAATAAAAGTTACTAAAAGCAATAAAAATCTCAATTTGCTGCTTTGGAAACAAACTTCATTAAATACACAGAATTCAGGGTCTAGCTGTAAAATCTACCTCTCTTTCTAATACAGCTCAAGATGGTTTAAAGGACCATAGATTCCACATAACTTAAATGAACTCAAGGGAGAAGTACTTCTTAGTGAGGTTTTTTACAGTCTGACTTTCATTAAAAGTTGAACAGAGGATTTTTTTTAAAGAAATCATAGTCGTTATGAGAAAAAAAAAAAATGAAGTGCATTAGAAATCATCATTTGATGCACTCTCAGATTTTCACTTACTAAATATCCCTATTGACTTTGATAATCAACTTACTAATTCCTAATTTCTTTCCTGTCAGTCATAAGTCACACACATATATTGACACGAGTGCATTGTTGTATCTGCTTTATAATAAAATTTATGTACTCTTTCTATTCTATGTATTGTGTCTTTACAGCTGCCTGTAATGTTAATGAAGCACACAGACTCCAGACAAATGCTTGTTGTGTAATAACTGAAATAAAAATATCTAAGCAAAAGTTGTTTGTGTAGCCAAGTGCAATGCTTCTCATAAGTGATGAAACCACACTCATAACTCCTCTGGGCTGCTTCTGGATAGAGAAGGCAAAATTTTGAACCTCTTATAATCTGTTTTTTAAACACTTCAAATTAGAAAATTCCTAGAAGGAGCAAGAAATTATTTTTTTAAAATATTAATTTGTTCATATCATGCAAGAGGTATGATATAAACCACCAAGAATATATATAGGTCAGCTTTAAAACCTATAGAATTTTGCAGCACTGTAGAACACTTTGTCATATTTACATTTAAAATTTATTAGACTGAACCAGAACCTAGCCTAACAAAAGTAGTGAGAATGCCTCCTTCTGTAGGAGCCCCATTTTATCATATACTTCTATGAAGAGCAAACCATATGTCAAACTCACTAGAAAACTCATACTATTTAAAAACAGTAAACATCTTTCTTCTTTAAACGACACAGAAGGAAATTGAAAGTTTGGTGACCAAGTTAATTAAAACACAACGTGGCACGAAAGCAAAGCAGGACCAAAATATGTTTGGTTTCAAATCCTGTGAAACAAGTCAGTATAAATTTGGCTTGAGAAATTTGTAGACTATTTACAGGTCAACATTATATAAATAAATAGCTCAAGTATTGTTACATTCTTCATCTAACACAAGCACAGTTTGCCAACTTTCCCATGCTGGCAAATGGTTATTTCACATCGTTAATACAGGTAAAGCAACTAAGAGTAACTGATGAGAAATGCTGTATTTTGAATTACAAGTACAATGTTTGAATTTATGAATGGACCTTATGCTCCCAGTGAAATAAAGATCCCTCTGTTCACTAACTCAGTGAAATTCCTTTTCTCTTTACTTCAACTTCTGCATTACAGGCATCCAAGTGTCAGAAAATTCTTGGGCTTTTTTAACAAGTGAAAGAATATAGTATAGCAGGTACTGTATGAGTGACAGGACCTGGCGTTGGACCTATTGAGGTTCTCTTTCAAACGTTAACCTCTAAAATACACTAGAAATACAGCACAGAAATGCAGTAAAGTGAATTTCTGCACAAGGACAAAAGAAGTCAAAGATGTTCTTTCCTAAATCAGACAGAAG
Organism: Corvus brachyrhynchos; assembly: GCF_000691975.1. NCBI lineage: Eukaryota > Metazoa > Chordata > Aves > Passeriformes > Corvidae > Corvus > Corvus brachyrhynchos. The sequence goes on along the minus strand of NW_008237226.1, from coordinate 6,950,912 downwards.
TTATTAGTGAGTTGGCATTGCAAGCACTAGTGATCTGTCCTCTACTATTTTTATTCATATAAATGAATTGGATAATGCTTCTGAAAGCAATATTTCCATGTGATTTTAAATTAGGAAGAATAATAATTAATGAGGAACAATGCAGACAGTAACAGGACTAATAGATGACAAATGTAGTTCAATGCAGCTTAATGCAGAATAATGAATTCGGTAGTGAAGTGAAAAAAAAAAAAAAGGGAGAGAAAACCTTACCACCTGCAAGCTCAAACACACAGACACACACACAAGAGCAAAACAAATGAACCAAACAAAGAAAGGAAAACAAAGTCGAAGGCATGTCCTTTCCTAAAAGGAAGCCTTTGCCAAGCTTAGCCTCCTGATTACCCAAAGGTAAGAAAAAGAAGTTAAAGTTTGGACAAACTCAGGGAAGATACGGAAAAAGAGATTATGATTATCACACTTTAAAAACCCCCAACTGTTTTTGCACTTCTGTTCCTGAATTCTCCATTCCTTTTGGACCCTAAAGAGTTTGCCAGGCACTGAGCACATGCATCAACAGTTACATTGATGCACAGACAGCAACTGTTGTAGTACTGTTGCAGCACTTTATTTTGCAGTTGGTGAGATTGCTATTTTCAAACGTCTTAAATCCACCTTTTGCTGTTTGTCTTCAGTTAGCCTGGTAGCCATGGTTTCCAAAGGTTCCCTGTCAACACTACACTATTGAAAGTTATTTTCATGAGTACATGCAGAGTTTATACACCCCACTGGTATGTCTGCTCTCCAAAAGGCAATTCACAAAGGAATAACAGGTTTTGTTTTTATTTGTATAAATTCATTCATATGCTTTTATAAAATCATTTATAAGAATAGATTTTTATAATTAATCTTTTCAAGTAACTACTATCACATTAATGATACCAGTATTCTCCAGTACTGGAAAACTGCTGTTAATGCTGGTTATTTAATCTTGCCAGTTTTAAGCTGTAAGTGACTGATCATTGCATCTGTAAGCTGCCTGGTGTGGTGATACAGCATTCAGATTCATGGTTTTCTTCTGAATCATAAAGCAATTTGGAAAGTACCACTGCATTGTAAAACATGATCTTTATCACAAGCAGCTGTGATGTAGCTTCTCTGTGTTATGATATTGGGGTGGTATGGACATTCAAAGCCCTAACGCACCGCATCGCTTTGGTACGCGCTTGACATTAAGCAACTGAGTATTTCTTTTGATGTGGATATCATCATGCAGGTTCTTAAAGAATTAGTCTTCCTCAACTGATTTTAATTCTTTTGATGTGTCCTATTCGAGAGTTACCCATTCTGTTTGGGAAACGCTCTATTTCCTTAAACTTTTTTTCATTGTTTTTTCCTGATAGGAGATGCTGGATACTATTGCAATTCTTATTCCTCTTTCCTTAAAATTACTGGGGTTTGCTCTTATTTTGTACACAAATAATATTAATTGCATTGCATTATATTTTTTTCAGAAGAAAGTTTACTCACTGCTTTAAAAGACTAAACTTTTACTTAAACTTCTAAAAACAAAAAAATATCTATTGTGAAAATATTTGCATGTAGTTCTTCTTAAGAAGACACTTTTGTTTATTCTAAAAATGATTTTTCACTTTCTCCTCCCTCTTTCACTTCCCTATTTCCTTGGAATTTAAGATCAGCTGGCTCAAAGAACCATTTTTCATGTACATTGCAGAGTTGTTGTGCTGAGCTCTTTGACTGAGAATTTGCTTCTTTCAAACACTGGACCCTGAACATCAAGGCCGACGAAAGCTATTTTGGTCAGATAGGAAGGGAAATTGCCTTGATTTTGTTCCAAGCAGGCAATTAAGAAATGATAAATTGGAATTCATGTAAAGCTGGAAACGGTGACTCTCAGACATGTTATTTACTCTGAAGCGTAAAACACCTGATAATAATAATAAACACAATTATTGTAAAACAATGGAAATGAGCATAAGCTTATAAGAATGATGTGATTTCAAAAATGGAATTTGTTTGGAAATTTTCATTTAATCTTATGAGATTAATAATTTTCTCACCTTTTCTATGTAATATTGAAGTCATCAGTCCCTTGTAGTGTAAAAGTAATCTTTTAGTGCTTTAACATACGTCCTTTCTATAATTTCCATGTATAGTGTTTCAGCTTGTAGCAAGCAGTGGCACTGGAGAAGCTGCAGGGAAGGAATGTGGCTTTGTGCTATACTAGGTAGCTGATCCATGTCATCTAGCATATCAGAAACCTGATTATTTAATAGCTTTTCTTGGTTTTGTTGGCTACATCTTAAAGCTAAAACCTAAATCCTAACTCCTACTACATCTTATAAAACATCTTGAATGAACAGCAGTATTTTCCTAGTGAATTTGTAAGTTTTAAGGCATGCAAAAGGAAAGAAATATCATGTTCATGCAGAGTTCTGATGGGGGAAATCCATTTTCAGTTCTTAGCTTGTTTTATATTTACAGACTGTTTTATTTTATTCTTCTCATGTGGAATAAACATCTTTTAAAGTTCTAATTGGTAGATTCACTGTTAATGCTACTACAGCCATGGATGTTCTTTGTCAAATAGTAGGAACAAAATGATTGCTCATGGCAATTGTATTTCCTGATAAACTCTTCTTCCAGCTTATTTTGGACTAACACCATCATGCAGAGCAAAATGGCACAGTTCAGGAAAGCACTGCAGCTGCATGCAGGGAGAACAGCTTGGAGGCTGCTACCTATCATGTGTTTTAAATTTCACTTAAGAGAATCTACCAGTTTCACTTTATGTCTATTGCTAAGTGAGTGTTCATCGACTTGTATGTATAAAAGTTTTCACAGCTGTTGCAGTTTATAACTAATGGATATCTTCTTTTGATTAAAATAATAAAAAAAAAGATATTTCAGGAGACTTACTCAATGTTTATGCAGATAATATGACCTAAGTGAATAATATTGAACATTGTCTAGTACAGGGAATTCTGGGAAGGTAATTTAATTATTCTGATTGCCTACTTAAGTAACCTTCTTCAATAGCCGAATAATGGAATTTACTTGTCCACAAAATTATCTGAAATTGAACATTAACTTTGACATTTTTCTGGTCAGAGTTTTAAAAAGATGCAAGTGTACTTTGGAAGGTCTGGGATTTACTTTCAACCAAGTGTTTTTCTCTTTTATCTATTTTTTATTTTCCTCTCTGTGCTGCACTCTGGAGTAGCACTTTGGTACACGGTAACTAACAAGTGTAGTAAAAGCAAAAATAAGTATTAGAAATTAATATATTTGTCTTTTCATGTGATTACCAACTAATATGTGTTTTAGAATTAATTCAATGTTTTGTTACTTGTTTCTGCTCACAGGTTTGTGAATCTATTAAATTCAGTCTTAAGATTTCTCTTCCAATTACTTGACATCTTAAATGGATAGAAAACACAGTCAGGGACTATTGTATTTTTGTGAGGTATGATTTCTTCTTTCCATGTGAAGTTGATCTTCATTAACTGTTTCTGAAAGAAAAATGGGCAGTGTTTTAATTGGAGCACAAGGAAGTGCAACTGCAGAGAAACACTTAGAAACAGAAGGGATCTGTTAATCACAATTAGAAGGAACAAAAGATTTAGCTTAAAGGTCATTCAAAGAAAGGGTACCAATGACTTGTTTTAATTTCTCAGTTGAGGATCAGAGTGAATGTGCTGTTTCAGAGGAAAAGCACTTCAGATAATTCTAAGTAACAATTTAACCCTTTGTTTTAAATTCTTGCATGAGAATAACTTAGAAGTTGTTTATTTGATCACTGGCTGGAATAGAATTTTTCTCACTTGGAGAGGCAGATGCCTCCTCATTGGGGGAATCCTTCCTTTTAGCAGCAAGGTGTCTGAGACCAAATACACAGCAGCAGAGTGACCACCTTCCTCTGTGATGACCATCTTAAGCTTTGTTCCTAGTTTAAGCAGGTGGAGTTATATGGAACTAATGGATCATGTCTTTAATTTGACTGACAGTGCTCTGAAAAAATGATACAATATTGAAGACTTGTGAACACCAGTGTGGTTGAAGTCCAAGACCAAATTACCTGTTGGATTGCTTGAAAGTCTTCTGCAATTAAATGTACTTAGGAGCTGAAACCCTATGAGCTGGCAACAGCCTCTATACCTGTGCTTGTCTACCAGTGTGATAAAAATTAAGAGCTGCTGTTATGTCTAGAAGAGAAAGGGAAAGACTGCCTACCTGTTAACAGATATGGCTTTTTTGAAAGAATCCTCCAAAATAGAACTCAGGTGCATGAAATTAAATATGCATATACATTTTGGATGTCTGAGGTCTTAAACTGAAAGTTTTAGCAAAGAATTAATATTCATTTGAGCTCTTTTCCTGAGATCATACAGGGTTTAGTTTACAAATGCTGTGATGTGTTCTCTACATCAGCTTTAATTATATATAAAATTGTGGAAGGATATAGAGGAGAAAAGTGTTTTCATTTCAAGCCAGGTAGTATTCCAGTCTTCTTGTACACACTGCTTTTTAGATTTTATTGCCCTCACTCTGAGATTTTTAATTTAGAAAGAGAAATTTTGTCTCAATGTCAGACTGTTCCAGACAGTAGGTAGGCCCTTCTGCTGTAATTGAAATTAAAATATTTAATGAGTGTGATTTATTGATTTTCATAGTTGTGATAATGTTTATCTGCATTTTCATCAATGAAAGACTCGCTTGAAGGACAATGAATTAAAACCTGTATCCTGGAAATGTAGAATTTTAAAATATGTATGAATATTGATTTTCTCGTATTTCCTGTGAGGTATTTATACTTTTATTATGGTTTACTGATGTATCTCCTAAACAATACAAAAATATAGAGAACAAATAGAGAACAAAAAATGTTCTTGCCCTGCATTGGTTTTTTCCTGTTCTTAAAATGAAAATAAATTCCTTTATGTTAACTTCTTGTAAGAAATTTATTACAAAGTGGTATTACAAAGTTCAAGTTCTACAAACCCAGAAATTTGGTGAAGGTATAGGACACAGACTAAAATTTATTTGTAATGTTTGAAGTTCTACTTTCACACTGGTAACCAGGAGTGAGTATTCCTAGGAGAGAGGAGCCAGAATACCTTCTTAGGATTTGTGAATGTATGGCAAGTCACTGGGAGAGCACTGAAATTTCCAATGCCTGTTTCTTGTCAAAATAATATATAGAAAACCAAATTCTAAGCTAATCTATTGTGGCAATCCTGTGACCTTTCCCCAGGGCATGCCCCATAAGACCAAAGCCATTTCAGTAAGTCTGTAATTGGACAATTATCTTTTTTCAGCCTGTAAATGCTGACTTGGGGATTTGTCTCCCATTAATCTTATGTTTACCAAATGGCATGTGCATATTTATTTCATAATGGTCACTATACATGGAGGAAAATGGTCTGTCTGCCATTTCCTATGGTTAAAAATGTGTTTCAGCTGTCATTTGTTTCAGTCTCTCAGTGACCTAGTGGATTATTGCACTTAAATCTTTTTACTTTTGGAGACCTGGATTCAAATTTTTTGTATGGGTTGACCAGGGAGATGTGTTGGCCTCAAAATATTTCATACCAGATGTTTGTACACAAAACCAATCATCCCCATAACTCAGCATGATTAAAAATCTCTGTTCAGAAAAGCAGTTTTAGATCCAAAGCAACAAGATACAGTTCAGATTCCAGCTGAAGTACCCTAGCTTCTCACAGGAAGGAAGATGGGAGAAAAAAAAAATAATAGAAAGACATTTTCTGATGCACATATACTTTACTTCAATTAAATTTTATTAGAAGGCCTCAACTTTGCAGGTCATCTTCTGGTAAAATTCCCATAAAGGATAGAGAGAATTTTACCTGGAGACAATTTGCTTGACTGTCCCTGTAAATTCTGTGACTTGTGGCTAAAGTGAAGAAAGCACTGTCATCATATTTGTACAGCCATTAAAATCCCAGAAATTCTCTATTATTGGGGGGGGGGGCACAATTACCAGAAAGATTTGAGAATAGCCAAAAAAAGACTCTTCTGATGTGGAGGCATGAGTTCTAAACATCAAAAATCATGTTCTATTTATTTTAAATAGAATCTTGATTTTCTGAGTCAAGCAAGTAAAGGGGACTTCAATTAAAGCACTCATTTGGTGGTCACAATCAATAGCATTTAGAGTTTAACTATATGATTTGTCCCTTTAATCAGGTATTTGGACATCTAAATTCTCCAATTATTTTCACCTGCGATTGGTTGCAAGTGCAAAATTAGAGGTTGCATTTAAGAATGTGGACACAATGAAAAACAGAAGGATGCCAAATAAAGATATTCTGTTCTAAGGTGTCAAAATACACTAAAATGGTTAATGTTCAACTATGACATCAGGCAAACAGCACCTGGCAGTTGCACAGCAGATTCAGTCCATTAAGTGGAAATGGTGACTAAAGAACATGGAAAGAATCAGGTTGAACAAAATAATTTTTTGCAAATAATAGTCAAAAATGTTTATTTTCATTCTTTGAATACTTTGCAGACTACTGCTTTATGCATGTGAAAACGTAGTGAGAGCTATGCTGTGCTAGGCTCTATGCAAGCAAAAAGTATAAATACCGAGGAAGTTTAAAAAATGTAGACAACTAAAAATCCAGAAAAGATTTGTGGAACTTCATGGACCTACTATGAACTTTCTCCCATTTTGAGTTTAAAAAATCTGTCCACTTTCCTGGAATTTAAAATCCCATTCTCATTTTGCTAAATTTTAGTCAGGTCTGCAAGGGTTGGGTTTGGGTTTTGATTTTTGCTGGTGGGGGTTTTTTATCAGCATTTGATAGTGAGTATTTTGAGAACAACCTCAGCAAAAAGGAAGCATTTTAACATATATTAAAAAATTATTAATTTTCAGTTTCAATATGTTATCGATATCTGGTTTGAATTTTATTTTTCATAGTTACTTACTTTTCCTGCCCACACCAAAATTTTATAGTGAAAAACTGTTGGTTTGCCAATTTGCTGTTAGGGAATCTGTTTTTTGAGTTTGGTTTTAAATATATACCAAGACTACAAAAAATCTGTATGTTTAGCTGTGAAAACCTTGCAAATAGTCTATACAGACATATCAAATAAGGATATTCATGGACAAGGTCAAACAAAAAACAGTAATATGTGTGAAATTTCATTGGGGAAGAGGTAGTAGAAGAACTAACAGAAAAATGAAGAAACTTCCTTTTATTTAATGTTTTTTTTTAATACCAAGTTAAGATTGTTATGAAGTATTTAATTATGAAAAATTATGTGGTGTTTTTGTCTTTTATATTCTAAGACCTTCTTGTCATAGGGTAAATATGGTAAGAATTGGACAGCTAGAGTAACTGAAAATGACAACAGGGGAAAGAACAAAGAAAAAAGCCTGTTGTAATTTAATTTTAAAAGGTACCATCATTTATTTTCAGTTGGCATTCAATTTTCAATACACTCATTTTAAAATGCATTACTGTTTAGTTTTGAATGTTATGGTAATTTGGGAATTGACTTAGCTTTTCTCAGAGTTAGAGATTTGACGCATATTAATGAACATAAGTTTCAGATGACAAATGGTGCTTGAAGTTTCCATGTCTTTTAATTCATTTTTTATTAGAACATGGATGTTTTTCTGAAATATAGATGGCATTTGCCAAGCAAAATGGTCATCTGATTTCAACATACAATGTGATGCTTCAGTGAAGTTTGAACTTTAGAGTGATTTAAAATTCATTGGTAATAGTGCTATAAAGGCCGTGTTCCCTGGCTCAAAATGCAATAAACTGCAGGATAGTATCCCCTTTGCAGCCACACTGAACCTTTAGTCTATTTCATTCAGGGCATCTTTTTTTTTAATTCACTAACCTGTGAATTCCAGCTGTGCTTCATCATGTTTACATTGTCAGAAGCAGTTGCTGGTGCATAAGGATTTTGTTAAGGGAGGGAAAGTGAGTGGCATAAACTGAATTGTATTTATTTAGAACACACTAGAAATATATTTATGCCTACCCATTAAAAACCTAACACATACAGATTAAAAGGAATTCTTCGGAAGATAAATTCATTTTTTTATATATTTACAAGCCCAAGCTTGTGCTTGTAATAGCCAATCTGGATCAGTTAACATGAAATGATTGAAAACCAAACATTAAAAAATGAATTTCTCACACTCAATTTTTCTTCCTACTAAGCTCAGAAATTATTAAAATTAAAAATATTTTCAAGAGTCCCAATGCTTCTAGAATGCATAAATAAATTATATGGTAGAGGGCCTTAACTGAGACACCCTCCCACCCCCCATTTTTTTAAGGAGTACAAACCCAAGTTCTAGTCATATGCACAAGGTGAAATTCACCTGTTATGTTACCTTTAAAATAGATTGTCAATACTGTTGTTCATCAATTGACATTAAATATATCTGGTCCGTTTTTCCACTCTGGATATACAAATTACCTTTTTTCTTAGAGTGCTACATGATGCTTTGTGACTTCTCTGAACTTAAATCTTGTCATGAATCCTGTACTTGCTTGTGCATAACAATAAAAATACTCATCACTCTTTGCTAGAGCTCTAACAGTTTCAGGAAACACAGCCTTAAATATGTGCATCAGGGAGCAGCAAGAACAGAGCTGCTCCTCAAGAGCAGATGGCAGGATCTGAGGGTGGCTCCAGCTGGGGGTGTGTCCCCACCAGTGTCCTGCAGGCAGAGGTGGGTGCTAGTTCTGGGGTCCAGGAGGCACAGACAAGTGAGTCGTTGTCTGCCTCTGGGGTCATTCCATAGAAATCCAGCCTGGAGGAAGAGAAGACAGGCGCAGAGACCAGGCTGCAGACAAAGCTGCAGAATGAGGCCAAAGTCCATCCAGGAGACAGAGATGCATACAGCATATCTTCAAGGGGTCCAGGAAAAAACACACAGGGCCTGGGTCTATGCATGGTGCAGGACCAGAGTCCGGACTGGACAAAATAAAACTCAGGCAGTGACTCACACTGCTCCTCCTTGCATTTTCAAAGTATTTTATTTAGCTGATAGACAATCACATTCTAATTTATCGCTTATGAGAAATTTGCTCCAAATATTTTTAATAATTTAAGCCTCTTACATCTGCATTAATATTTGAAGGCATCACTATTTCCCCATCTTTCTATGAGTTACCTGTTACCATTTGAGAACACTGGTTTGGAAGGCATAACTGCAAAATGGCTCATAAACTCAAATCATTCCCTGACAATGAGACAAGAAATTTCAGAATGTTCCAGCATTCCCTCTTCAGTTATTTTACCCAATGACATACATGTACCTTTCATAAACTTTTTTGCCTCTTTTACACCTTAAGAAAATATTTTAGAACATTGATGTTTTGTGAGGACTTCTTGATGTGAAGGAATTAATGGCACCTGAGGTAAAAAAGATACAAACTATGGCCATATTGATGCCCAAGAAGAGTGTGGATTCTGGCAGTGGTATTCTATTACCTTTGCAGTACATTTCATTATTTTACTTGCTTCAGCATTGGCATTACAAGGATATTTAATGCCAATAGTGTTGCTTCAGGATTTTTTCTTTTTAATCCTTTTTGATAGCTGTGCAATGAAACCTGAAAACAGACTAGCAATAATTTACTTTGTACTGAATCACTTAATACTTTAATAATTTAATACAAAGACCATTGTAAAGCACAAAAACTGTTCTTAGGAGTTGGAATTTACCTCTTGATATTCAAGGCTGCTAGTTGGTGTCAGGCACAAGATGGAAAAGTCTTTTAAAGCAAAGAAAACATTTCCACCCATCAATGTTTATGGAAAAATTTCTCATTAACTGAAGTTGATAGTTTCATATGCACACTGAACAGGAAAAGGAAACTATATATTGCCTGTTGAAATAAAGTCTTTAGTATTATTGATTTGCTGTGAAACAAACTCAGGTGAGTATGAAATTTGTTTAGGACTGCAGCACACAATCAAATTTAATTCTCCTTAATCACTTGTAAATGCTCTGTTGACTCTGATTATTTTGAAGGAATTATTTATGTGAGTTTCCTATATTTGATACCATCAGAAACAAATAAAAAAACTGAAACTTCTCTGTAATGGAGGAGTACTGAGAATCTGAGACAAAGACACTGAATAGTTACACTGAAAGTGTTTTATTAAATGTCATTAATTTTACTTTCTTTTACTGAAGTCAACATATAGGATGTTTTATAGCATGGCAGACTATAAAATTTTATACAGTTGACATCTTACTCTATGCCAAAACATCAAAGAATTAGGTTTTTTTGTGGTAAGGAGCAGGGAAAGTAGTGAGGTGTCAGCAACACTTTTACTCAGCTGAGATTTCTGAGGTAGTAGACTAAGTTCAAGACCCTGAAGTTTAATGCCTGATAATGCAGAAGGCATTAACCATCCAAGTCAAGAGAATGGCTTAGTCTGCTAGGCATCATCATTTATGCACAACCCAGGGATCCTCACTGTGCTGAGCACAGACCACAGCTGTAGACGCATCTGTTCAAAGCTGCAGGTGGTGATGCCAACTTTACCTGCACAAATCATGGATCTCTGCCAACTATTTTCTAGGATTGTCTTTCTAGACACATATCTTTCTTTACAGAAAAATGCCTCAGCCATAAGATACAGGCTATACTGTGCACAAGTAGAGCTGAGATGCTCTCCTCCAGCTTTCAAATTATTGCTGAGCAGAATCAAGATCCAAGAGAAAAGCAAGCAAGAAAAATTTATACTTTCTATCATGCAACCAAGAGACAAAGATTTTTACACACAAAACCTTACTATCTGCAAAAAGGGGGCACAGCATGCATAAGAACTTCTTTTAATTCAATTAAGAGTTTAACAACCTAATCGACAAAAGAACAAGCCTCTCTTCTTATCAGTCCAACTCCAGTAATATTTCTAGTCTAAATTATGTCGTTATTACAGAAAAACCTCACCCAGAGCTACAACTGTTATACTTTCAAATACCATTTTCTTTGATATTGTACTCACCCCCCCCAGAGCTTTTCTGGGCCCTAAAATTTACAATCAAGATTCACTGAACGATTGTGTGCATGGGGGTGGGGATGGGGGTGGGTGTGTTTTAGAGAATCATCATTATCATGAGTTCTTTGATACAAGGAGTATGATCTTCCTGGTGAAGGTTTCTGCCTCAGTCTCCCTGTTCATTTGTTCTTTCCTTATTGCTTCTCTGGAAGGTTTTAAGTATCTGATTGGCTAAATACATATTAGTTGTCAGCTAGAATTGCAAGTCCTCTAGTGGACTTCACCTTTGGTTGTAAAACTTGCATACATATCATCTGAGTTTTCAAGTTTTAAAATCCTTTTTTTTATTCACAAACTATTTGGCCAATTGTGTATGTGAAACCTCTTTTTATGTTACAGCTGTAGAAAATGCAAACAATATCTATTCTGCCAACCTTCTATGTCCTTTCCCTTCAAACTAGACATTCAAGAACATACTTAAACTGTAGATCAAGCAGTACATGAGCTTAATTACAATCTAATGGTAGAATTCATCTAAGAATAAACCGAGCATTACAGTGAAAGGGGTATGAAATACCCACATAAACACTCCTAATGCTCATTAATTTTCACATAAGCAAAGGTATTGTTTTCTAAAGCACAACAGTTCACAAAACAAGAACAACACAAAACCAAAACAAAACAACAATGAAACAAACAAACAAACAAACCCCAAAACCAAACAAAAAACCCATCAGGAAGCAAAATTAATTATACTTGAAGTAATTTAGGTTTCTATTTTCAGATAAATATATTTTTTTAATTGTCCTATAGCAAGATTCATAAAAGTTAGTGCTTTAAGTTTAATGTACAAGTGAATTTAGAAGCCTTGTTTTGTAGAAGTAGTACAATAGCTTTAAAATCTTGTTGCAGCACTCACTTTGGTTGTAAAGCTAAAATTTCACAGTTGCTCTTGAAAGTGCCATTATATGAATTCAAGTACTTTATAAACCCTCAGCTATCTGCCTCATGCTAACAAACTTAGTAGACTATATTTTTCCCTTAGTACAGCATAGCAGAAATGCCAAAAGGCATTACCTGGAGACACCCCGTGCTGCTTTGCACTTAGCACACTCTTGAATTACCAGTGGGATGATTCAAGACAAGAGGGGGTTTTGTAACAGATATTTATTACAAACACTTACATGGAATGGCCATATGAAAAATTCCCCAAAAACCGCGCAACTGGTTGAAACCAATTATGCGCTTGTTCTAGTATCATTCTTCAGAGGTGGTCAGAATAGTTGTACAGAGAATAATATGGGTAAATATAAAGATATTTATTCTTTCTGTCATTTAATAATTTAATTTATTGCCTCTTCTTCTTGAATTGTGAATAATTACTCCCTGTGCTACCCACAATCACAGACTATTATACTCCTCTCAAGCTGTTTCTTTTGCAGGTTGAATAGTCTCAATCTATCCCACCGTTAAAATAATTTCAGTGATCGCCATTATTGCTATCTGTTTCTTTTCTAATTGTACTTCATGGTTTCTGACATTGAACAACTAGCATCTTACTGAATTAAAAATCATGTGTATAACAAAATATTAAATTGCAAATATTTGTCTCTTATTTCTTTCCTACCAACCCACAGGGTTCAGATTGTTAGTCGTTAGGGATTTTTTTATCACTGTTGAGATTTTGTTTCCATAAAATTATCTAGTATTACTCCAAATGCTGTCTCCTGAACAGTAATATCTTAATCTGAACAAACTTCTAAATAATGAACTGCAAGATTTTCAGATACAAGTATTTATATGTAAATCTTTCATGTTCAATTCAATCCATTCATTGTATTTTTATATTATCTAGCTTTGCTGCATTGTGGATTTGTGAATACACAAGTAAGTGTGATTAAAAATATTGTGATTATATTTTTAAGGGCCCTAGATGTGATTCTCCTAGGCCTCAATGTCTCTTTTGACCAAAATGATACCCGCTCTAGAAATACCAACATGACTATAAAGTGTTTTAACTTAGACAATATTCACATTCATATTGAAACTCCTGATAGAACAATTCAAAAGACTTTCATTTGCACAGGTTACCTGTAGCTAGAATATGGAGAGTTGAGTAAAAGGCAAACCACACCCAGGTTTGCATGAGTAGAGCACAATCTCTTGGCTGTGGGCTCTAATACTTGCTGCACACTTTCCCTGCTATTCTGTATTTAGTTCCCCTTCACAATTAACAGGAGTTATAGTTTAGAATCAAATTAAAATGAGTTGTAATTTAGGATGAAATTTGTGAGACTGTCATGCCAATGAGAAATTACATCATAAAAGTCTGCACAGTGACTAACTGTATATCACAAGAGTTCCACGTATTAAAAAAAATGGATTAATTAAATAGTTTTTTGTTGCTGCAAGTAAGCAAAATGCTCCTAGAACATAATACTCCTTCATGATGCAAAAGATTGGTGATACAGAGTAACAGAATTTTTCCATGAATTTTATTTAAGTATCCAAAGTCCACAGAAAAAACCTCTGCAGTAGTGTGGCTACTTTGCAATAAAGAAAAAAAATCTTAACCTTCCAACACCATATAGTACATTTTTACCAAAATATCTGTTGAGAAAAGAAGAGACACATTGTTTTTTTGATCTTGTAATGTCTTATACATATATATATAATGTCATATACAAAGATCTTTTCCAGTTTCCTAGTTTCTAAAAATCAGATTATATCACTGCTCTCATAGTGCAGCTATGAGACATGATAGTTTATGCAAACATGTTTTTATTCTTTTTCCATAGTAACTATAGACACCCATCTACAATACCCATAAGTTTCAAGATCTCTTTCCTTTTCCTTTTCCTTTTCCTTTTCCTTTTCCTTTTCCTCTAGTTACTTTCCCATCTATAACTGTCCCTAAACTTCTGTCCTGAACTTCCAGCAGAACTCACATGCAATAGCAAAGCACTGAATTCAATGTCATGCCTTATAGAAGAAGGATCTTCTGAAAGAATACAAGATGTCAAAGCAAACACTTTGTTAATACAATAACTACATAACCATGCAGTGAAGGATCAGAAAAGATGTGATCAGTTTAGCCTTTTAATAATATTTAGTAATAAAAGGTTCATTTTAGTTTATTCCAACTCAAAAAAAAAAAGGCACATTACATATGGAATTACTGTGCAAATTATGTTTAAATTGAATGAAATTCAACCTCACAGTTTTGTAGAAGTACAGATTGGCTTTTGATTTGCCCCAAGGCACTTCTGTTGTATCTCCTATTGGAAATCTGTGGCTGCTAATTCCTTGATTTGTATTACAGAGTCACCACTTTGGATGATTAAAAATCTTTTTTGTTGGAGTACTTACTTTTTTTCATTAGGTAGTGTGCTAAAGGAGCTAGGAGGCTGATTTTGTTGGGGATGAAACCTGAGGGGAATGTTCTGAATTTCTGAGAAACTTTTAGATATTTGGGGATGGCAGGAAGCAGAAGTTTCTGTTTCTTTTGTTGTGATTTAAATTCTCTGGAGATTTTCTTTGTGAAAACACAATATCTAATGAAGATTTTTGAATTTGTCAAGTTCAGTTCTCTAATAAAACAGGTGTAATAACTAAACAAATTTATTCAAAATTCAGAAAGAATGATCAATCACAGGTTTTCAAAGCAGGAAAACAAGGTTCTGACATATGCCCAATATTTCGGGTTCAGATTCTGTGCAGGAACTCTTAGAGCAAGTTGTGTTTTATGATCAGTCCCGCTCAGCACTACTGCTGTTCTTTCACAGGATTTTATGAGACCTTAGCTGCTCTTCAGATATCACATACAACAGGCAGTGTAGACCCCAGAATATCATGATATAATCTCAAAGTACTTTGGTGCACTGCATTTGAACCCATTTACTGAAACGATATTGAGACTGTGGACCTGTTGCTCTGTCAGTTGCAATGTCAGTCATCTTGATCAGAGCTCTGAATGCAACACCTTGCAACTCCCACTGGACTTCTTCTCCCAATTTCCTTCCTGTGGAAACCATGGTATGAGGAAGAGGAGCAGAAGAAACTATCTATGTCATGTTCTACAGTGAGTATTGACTCATCTGGGAGATGCACGTCACTAAAGACTGGGAGAGTTGTCCCAGACTGGGTCATTTTGACACAACCTTAGAGAGCTCTGAACAACAGTCTGAGTGACAGCACATTCGTGTGATCACTGACAAGGTCTAGCACTTCATGAATGTCCACATTGTTTCATGTTGCACCCAAAACTCTGCCCCTTTTACCTTGTGTCCTACCATATATGTTGTGAAATAGCCCTCGCAAGCAGTTTCATAGCTGTCATTTTCAATCCCTTCTCCAGAGAATCCTGTAACCAGAAGCTGGGGGACAACCACTAGAGACACTGCAAGCACAAGGTTATAAAATATTTTGCTTCAGTGTTTCCTGCAAACATAGACACTTTTGTGACCATAGATTATAGTTCTCTGCATCTAAACAGTGCTGATACCCCAGCTACAACGTTCATCTGCAAGAAGGAGAAACAACTGACCTAATTTCTTTGCTATAGTATATAAGGAAATATGAACCCAGTGATTTCCTAGTAGAAATATCTCTGCTGACATAAATGCAATTGCCTTCTAGTGTCACTTCTTTTCCCCTCTTGCTAAGAATAAGCAGCTTTCCAGCATGGTAGTAGTGAACAGTGTAGAGCAGTATATTTGGCTGATAACAATAGGTTAATTCTATTTCAGAGTATATATCCTGCACATTCTTTCCACTTAGAGTAAACTTAAACCTTCTGTTAATGATCATATATTTTTAGTTACTAGACTAGTGGCCAGTGTTCTTGACACAAGGTTGGAGAGACTGATAAGAATCACTCAGGAAAAAAAAAGAGCTTAGAAAAGTTTGTAAGAAGACAAAGAAGATTTTTGTTACCTATATTTTTTAGACTGGGCTTTCTATCCTCCAGTTGCCTGCTGAGACTTGTCTGAAGTGTTATCTGTCCCCTACCCTTGGACAATAACAAAGCCATATAAAAAATGTGCCCATTGGAAAGGGGAAAGACTTCCTGAGTATACATCATCAGAAAAACGTACTTATGAACACTGTGACAGTTGCCCCCTGCACTCACCCTACATGTGCTTCATGGGCTCCAAAGTTCTGCTTATCATTGATAGAGTGCCTCATTCATCTGCTCTGCTGGAATATAAATAAGATTTCTCGGGTTGAAAGAAAAGGTTAATATGCAATACATAAACAACACCAGAACCTCAGCTTACAAAAAATAAGCTGCTATGCTAGTTGGGTGGAACACAAATTGAATTTCTGAGTAAATGTCTGTTGCTCGAGGAGAGAGAAGTCAAATTGTCAAGAACACAAAGGGTTAAATCACAGTGCAAGGACTGAAAGCACTTTCATGGCAACAAATATTATGAGAGAAAGATGCCAAGATTCAGTACCTAAAAGGAAGAAGAAAGTGAAAGAAACTGCTTAAAAGATAGGTAATTAAATATGTTTAAGATTTTCTTTTAATGTTGCATTATACTGATTTGCTTTGAGCATGTAAAGAAAATTTTAGTAAGATTTAAAGAAAAACTCTTTTCCCAACTTCTTTTTTCTTACTCAAATACTGATCTGAATAAAGTTCTAAACTTTTGATGCTGCTAAAAATAGGATAACTTTAGAACTCTTCCAGCACTTACACATTTTTGGAAATGGAAGCTGTAGTTTCAAGATTAAAGCTATAATGATAGTTTCCTATAAATGCAGTGAGCAAAACAAAGGAAGAGAAGAAGCTTACTGCAAGTCAGACCTGTTATGAAGTAGAACTCTGTTGAAATTTTTTTTTCAAAGCTCTAGGAGAATCCCAGGAGACCTACACACTCCAGCAGTCTGCTAAAATCCTTTATTGAGTCTTGATCAGCTCTTACTCTTACAGAGACTTAGTTTTCTTATGGCACTTCATGTTCTTCCATTCATATCTCCAGATATTTGGTGAGTAAAGTGTTCTATGAAGAAAAAGTTACTTGTTTTCAGTTGCAGTCCAAAACAAATAAACAAACAAACAAACAAACAACCCCCCACAAAACCCACCACCCCACTGCTCCAATCTAAAAGTCAGAATAAATGAAATACTTGAGCACCTTTATATTCATTACTTCACATTTTTGGTGCCTTCACTTCCATCTTATAGACCCTACAGAAGTACTCAAAGCACAGAGCTGAGCATGAAGGTTCACTGTGCTATAAGGAAAGTTAGAATTATCCAGAAGAATGGACGAGAGTTTTGTGACAAGAAGCACAGCAATATAACTGAAATAATTCCCATTTCTGAAGGTCATGCACCTGAACAGTAGTCGATAAAAACCTTTCCACATTCTCAAACCTGAATGCTTTACAGAGAATCTTTATACCTACACATAATTGCTGTAGCACTTGAGGACACCCAAGGAAAGTCTTCAGATGGAGCTCCTGGGTTTAAATAATGTACTAATAGAATTATTGGAATTATTTTTTGCTCAAGATGTAGGAGGTACTCATGCTTAGTATTTGCTTGATGTTTTAGAGAAAGGGAGTCATAGTCTGAGAGGGAGTAAAAGGAAGCATGTTCCTTTTACTATGTTGCCTGGTAATCAGTCAGAGCCCTAACTTTCAGACCAGTACTTGAGAGTAAATAAATGGGTAAGTGGACATTTTGGCTAATTAGACCTTCAGTGGCAATTGAATGTAGAGACCAGAGTTGCCAAGACACAATGTTCGGAAGGTATAAAACCATAAAAATTTTTTATTTTGTCTCTTCCCTGTGGAATGAATCTTACAAACTTTGTTGAACGGTGACATAGTCTTTTATAAATACAGTGGAGAGGTACCTTAAGGGTAAAAGAATTATAGCCTGGGACCCCTCGAGCTGGTAAAATCCCTTATACTGCATACTTGGAGATTTTTAGAGCATTCTTTGTATCATCAGAGCAGCTCCTTATTCATCTACTTTTTTGTATTTTTTGAGAAAATACTCACAGTGATAGCATTAACAATGCTGAAAAACAGAATTCTATTGTTTTCCAGAAATAGTTTTCAAAAGGTCATGCTCAAATCAAAGTAGCAAAGGATAGTACACTTGGAAAAGCTTTCTAGACTGTTGATTGGCTGGTTTTTTCCAAATGTTTTCTTTATGCTTTCTTTATTGTTCAGTGTGTCTTTGTGGTTTGCAGTAAAGAAACAGTAGCAATGTTTTTCCTCAAAGCTGCATATTGGTTCTGCAGCTTTTCCTCATAAGACATGGCACATTTGTTTGAAAGGAAATATGTGAGAATGGTCGCTAAAGTGAACAACATCATCATAGAATAGATCTTAATCATACCCATTTGCACATATCAACTCTGTGTGTAATATATTTCATTTCCTACCAATATTACTGACATTTTTGTCTTTTTTATGTTATCCTATCTGAGGCAAAACTAGAAAGTATGAGTATAAATTCTTCCTTTGCAAAATTCTGAAACACGTGAGCCTTTGACTTGCATGTATGTGGATTATGCACCAGGCTAATGGGTATTCTGGATGAGTAATCAGACTGCTGGAGCTGTTCCAATTGCATAGGATCAGTTACAGTAGAAAGAGACTTACACTAGTCCAAGACTATTGGCAAATATTCTGATTATGAGTCATGGGAACACAGAACTGTGAACAAGTCCTTTTTACATCCTCATGACAGCTTCAACTTTTATCACAGCCTGTCATTTAAAGAAGAGATGTTTATTTATGTGAAGTCATTTACCTTGTGCAGGACAGGTTGACAGTTTTACACCAGAACCCTTGCTGTACTCATATAGAAGTCAACAGTTATGGGCTTAAAATAAATGATCTAAGAAAATCTAATTTTTTTAAGACTAAATTTCTATATTGTCCTAAAAACTAAACTGGTAAATTATTTTAAAAGTCTGTTTTGCTAATTAGTATTTTCCAATGGCTTTAAAACAAAAAAATTCCAGTCAGTTCTACAGTAGACTTACTGCCCTTAATAACAGAAATATGCTTTCTCACTTACTTTCCTGACATTCAACTTTTATTGTAGGTTGGTGTGGCTTGTGTAGTTTTAATATAACATTGTCGAGTTCTTCTACAGCAGATATGCAGCTGTGCCTGTTATATAAAATCAGAATTATTCTAACAGAAGAAAATATGCATGTCCTCAGTCAACTGTGATCAGGGCTGATAGAAGACAGCTCTGGACCTGAAATCTTATAGCCGCATTGTAATGGCACAGTACGTAAGTTCTTATACCTTGACATGCAGGTCAGTTTGGGAGCAGAATTATATCTTCTGGCTAATGGCTAATATCTTATTAATTCAAACCATCAGCAGGAGAATTTGTATCAGTCTTAGACTACAAACAAGTTTCCATCATAACTCCCAATTTCTAAGATTTTTTGTTCATGGAAGGAAACATTCTGCTTTGAGAATATTTTCTACAGTTTTCTCCCTTCAAAAAGATGTTTTTCAACTATTATCAAGCAAAATCCCCTTGACCTGCTTTAATTCACCTATAATTTAAAAAGAATGCAAAGCTACAGTTCTTGGTGTAAATTTTACAGCTATTTCCTATTTTAAAACTAAATCTAACCAAAGTAACTGCACATGAAGCTTGAAAAATGAGATAGACACAATTTTCTTTGAGTGATGAGATCCTGGGATGAAATTTACCATGCTTCGTCTCTACCCAACTGATAATTTTATTTTTTTTAGAGTAAAATCCATTTATCTGTTCAAGGGTGCCTTTGGTGATTGTGCTGTAAAGCAATATAACCTCCTCTTTAAAAAGGGCTGTCACAATAAGTACTCTGAAGTTTCCATTGAGTAGCAATACTTCTGCTTCCTTAAAAAAAATTTTGAAAATTACACTCCTTTGAAAAAAGTTTTTTGAGCAGAAGTAGAAGAAAAAATACTATTTTGTTTTCACTGTAAGGGTGTTTAGTATGCAGCACAGCCCATGTGCACAGTCTAAATTATAGAGAACAATCACAACCAGAATAGGCACCTTACTACGCTGCCTTTGCAGTGTAACATCTGAAGGTTAAGCACCTCATCCCAGTGAGATGGCCTGGGGCAATGATGGTCCTATGCAACCCAAGAGGTGAGAGGAAGAAAGCAAGTCCAGATCTCTGAGTTCGTGAAGAGCAAGGCTGCCTGTCCTTATGCCATGAGCTTTCCAGTTAGAATCTCCAGCTCAGGTTCTCATCTGGGCAGGGCTGGCATCCAACAGAGTGGCTCTTTGTTACAGAAACCAGTTTTTATCTAAATTTTCTTGAAATACCAAAACTCCAAAAGGCAAGATATCAACAAACAGGTTCAAGCCACTGAGCCTCCATCTTTTCCACCTTCCTAATCAGAAACAAGTGCAGCAGCTATTCCTTTAAAATCCCCATTTTTTATGGCAGAAGTGACTTTGATAGATCCTCAAAGTAAAAATTTCTGCCTCTAAATATTTTCTGGGTCTGATGTCTACGTTTTCCCTATGCCATGGTGTTCATTGTGAACAAAGGGAATGCACACTCCAAAATGGGTCTCACAGTTCCCGGAGCAGATTTCTTGATGACTTTTTTTTATTTATTTAGGCACCCATGCTGCATATGAAAAATTATTTCAGATGCATCTTTGGATTTTTTTCCTGGCCACTGCATTTCTAACTATCACCACAGACTTCAAGCACCATTACTGGTTTGGCTGCTGGTGTGTTGCTAGGGCTGTCTCTAGTATCAGCCAAAGCTGAAGTAACCTTGTACCAAGAATAGAATTGGCAACAAGAGGCAAAACAGGCCAGATGCTTTGACTCATCAGTTATACCAAATTATCTTTATCTTTTGTAAGTCTCCAAACCTTGTAAGATTATGGGCTCTCTTTCATAAGCAAAACCCCCACAACTGAGATTCTAAAGTCACAGAAGGGTTTCTGTGAGAGTAGACTCAAAAGAATGTTTCAGGTACACGTTCATAAGTATTAGGTGATACTCTGGAATGAGGCTAATAGAGGAGCGAGACACCCTCTGTCCAGATAAATCCTGGGGGTGATCCTGCTGTAATTATGAGTTTCTCTGCTAACAGATGTTCACATTCAGAATCTGCCTGTGGGTAATAGAAGAGATTAACATTTGCCAATCAGTGACCTTGTGTTCTTTATGGCTTTCCACAAACTACCAGCCTCAGAACAATTAATAGCAGTACTAAATAGGCCAAAAACATGAAAACTGGATGAGCATTTCCAGAGATGTAAGCCATATCCATTAAATTTTAATTAAGTGAAAATTGCTTTTAGAGCTGGAGT
Source organism: Corvus brachyrhynchos (assembly GCF_000691975.1). NCBI lineage: Eukaryota > Metazoa > Chordata > Aves > Passeriformes > Corvidae > Corvus > Corvus brachyrhynchos. The sequence goes on along the minus strand of NW_008237226.1, from coordinate 6,929,579 downwards.
CTTTTTGTCTCTTTTTCTTCTTTTTTTTTTTTTTCCGCACAGGTAGCTTAGAAATGGGCAATTACTTTTCTATTTTTGAAAAGATTCCTGATTTCATAACAAAGTTTTCCTGAGTTCATTTAACTAGGTTGTTGACCTGATTGGCACAGCACACAGTTTGAGACGAGTTAACAGAAGAATTGAAGCAAATTCACTGAAGCTTATTTCAAGTTTGATTGGCAGTGACATTTTGCTTTCAGAAGAGAAATAAGAAAAGTTCAAATGATAATGCTTTTGTTTTTTATACAGAAAAAAAGTACTGATTAATTTTTTTCCTCCATTAACAATCTATGTTTCTTTTAAGGTGCACAATGTCATGGTTTATAGCCTTAAAAAGCAAGTGTGGCTAACAGTTAATAGGGAGCAGAGCACGATTAAAAGGATTAAAGATCAAGCTTGGTGAAAGAAGATGAGAAGAGGTTCATGGGCTATTGGGGGATGTTAAGACTTAGGAGAATGGGGGGTTTTTTGTGGTTACCTAGAAGTAATTGGGTAGGAAAAATAACTTTGTCTCGCTTTTCATTAGTCACTAAAAACATATGTTGGAATTCTGTGTAGATGAAAGAGAAGGCTAGTGGCTGATATGTAATTCCTTGTGTATCTTGGGATGATTTCCAGTACACACAATTATTAGAACAGCTTTTATATGTGAGTTGATCAAAGGAGTGTTCTTAAGTGAAGCAAAGAGTACACACTGAAATTAAGGAGGGTCTAGAAAACATGTTCTGTGAGGAATGGCTGAGGGAGCTGGGGTTGTTTAGTCTGGATAAGGAGAGGCTCAGGGGGACCTTATCGCTCTCTGCAGCTGCCTGAAATTAGGTTTTAGTGAGGTGGGGGTCAGTCTCTTCTGACATGTCTTAACTGAAAGGACAAGAGAAAATGTCTATAAATTGTGCTGGGGAGGTCCAGATTACATATTAGGGAAAAAAAAAAAATCCCAGAAAGAGTGGTTAGGCTTTGGAATAAGTTGTTCAGGGAGGTGGTAGGGTTGCCATCTCTGGAAGTGTTCAAGACGTGTTTGCATGTGGCACTCGAGGATATGGTTTAGGGGTCATTGTGGTGGTGCTGATGGTGCTGTGGGGTGCTTGGGGGTTGAACTAGATGATAGTGAAGGTCTCTTCCAAAGATGGTTCTATGATTATGTGATTCTGTGAAAAGGAAAAGAGACCAACTCAAAATTTGAATTTATATTTTAGTAACTATTCTAATTTAAACTCACAAATAACTTACTTGAATTTTAGGATCTACACTCCACTGCAAACTCAGTTCATTGTGTTATGAATCCTTTCGAAGGATTGCTTAGCATGCAGGATGGCTGACTGGCCCTTACAGAAAAGTCTTCAGCCTGAATATAAATGTGATGGCAAAACATAAGCCCCACACTTGCTGGTTTCTGTCAAACCCCAGTGATTCTGTTTCATATACTGAATATACATTGATCCTTTCCTAGAAATGAGTTCCTTAACACTAGAAATATGCCAGTAATCTGGCACAGGTAATCTTATTTATCTACATGGAAATTCTCTCCTGTATGCTTTAGTCAATGAAATGTTTAGTAGCGTTGACCCAAAGCAAATTGTAGTTTTTATTGTTTCTAAGATGCAGGCAAGATAGATTCACTCAAACTTCATTAAAGTTTTCAATTCTACCCTGAAGGAAAATATCAAACATGGCTTAAGTCAATTAGAGATTCCTGGTATGACATGATTTTAATATAAAAGAGTATCTCAAATATCTCAAAAAGAAAGAGACTCAAAGCATGTGTAGCAAAGCTTCAGGATCAAGTCTCAGATTTATTAGTCATCCTTCAATACCTTGAGACCAATTCAATTTGTCAGAGCTGGATATTATTGCCATTTTCCACAGAATCCTGGGTTTTAAATCAAGGCCAACATAGCATCTAACCTTGGAGTGCAAAAGAATTTATAGTATTGCTGGAAGGACCATGTCTCAAAGGGATTAAATCTTTTGAATAATCCATTCTGATTTTTTTTCCCCTAGAGGTGTAAAAGAGGACAGCTGCTACTATGTTTAGCAGATTAAGTAATAAAATCGCATGTGCAGCAAGAGTGATCCACACAGCAGAAAGTGATCCACACAGCAGAAATATTATGCATGTCTTCAAAATTTATCTTAACTTAGGATTTTACACTAAGAGAATCCTATGTGGTCTTCTAATCTGTTTTATGTGACTGAGATGTTTGTCTTGTGCCATGATTTAATTTGCTTTTCTTGTGTGTGGATGCTTTAGGAAGAATACTATTAATTTTGAATTAAAACTTTTAGGGCAGAAATTACACCATGACACATTATACCCCACCAGATGTGTATGGAGTACATAAATTTTGTGTGTGTGTGTGTGCATACATTTCATACACACACATGCATCTTTCAGGATGGTACAATTAGACACTCTTAAGAGTTGCGTTTCGGTTATTTACATTTCTGTCAAAATGCAACCAACTAAACTGAAAGGTGTCATGCCTTAGGCTCATATGTTCAATTTCAGCGAAAAATACTTAAACCCTATCTGAAAACTAAGTAAAAAGACAGTTTTCCTTATATAGCAAAATTCTGACAGTCCATCTTTGATGAGCTCAATACTGCAAATCCCTGAAGAAGAATTTTGAAGTTCACTGAAAATGTGTCTTTCACCACCTTGTGAATATCTGTATTTGGGTAAAATAGCAAACTTTCAAAACAATATTGTTTGTAAATGCTCAGTGAAAACATTTTTTTAGCTGGAATTCTTGATTTTTCTATGTGTTGAGCATGTCCCACCCTAATGCTGCATGGGACTTCCCCTTCCTCTCAGCTCTGAACTCCTGCAGTTGATGTCAGATCCTGGTGCTTGATCTAAAAAGCGCTGCCTGTAAGATTGTGCCTTAAACACCACTGGTGCCCTTCCTGCCTAATCCAAAGTACGCAAAGCATCTGTAAAAACCTATGTGGGGAAAGTGGAATCAAGAAATAAGCTGTGCCAGGGTTGACAGGGACTGTTCTTCAGGGAGGGAAAGAAGGCAAAGGAGTAGGGGTACTGCTGGCCATTTGAGGAAGAGGCTGGTGAAAGATGAGAAGTGAGGCCTGAAGTGTCTGAAGAGTTAGGTGAGTAGAAGAGGATGAGAGATGTGGGAAGGCGGTTGTTCAGGTATTACAGCTGGTGGTGGGGTCCGAGGCTGGGACCCAGGAAGAGATGACCGGTCCGGGGAGATGGTCCCGAAAGGAATCGCCTGCCCGAGGTCCGGTGTCTTCCTCTCAGCTGCTGGCAGGAGGGCCCTTGCAGAAGCTGTCACCTCTTTAGTGATATCAGCTCGTGATTCCAGCTCAGCTCTGCAGGGCAGCCTCTAGGCCAAACCAGACCAGAGAGAGACGAGAGGCCCCCGTGGGTGGGGCTCGCCGCGGTGTTTGTGGGTCCCCTCCGGCGAAGGGAAGCCAGGGACGGGCTCTCTCTCCTACAGAGGCGAATTGGTCTTCTTTTATAGGGATACAGGGGATCAGCAAGGGGACCAATGGGTTACAGAGGGTCTGGGATAGACCAATGGGTTACAGAATGATCTGCATAGGGTATCCCAAAGGATTGTGGGTCTACTTTTCCTCGCCATGACCCCAGGGAGTCCTGCTGGGCGATTGCAAAGTCTTTTATCTCGGCAGACATTGCTCCAGGGCAGTGGCTGGGCATATCCCACATTCAGGAGCTGCAGTAAGAAGCCACGGAGGAGACTTTGACAAGAGTCATGGTGGGTGAGACATGTAAATTAGATAAGCACAGGAAGAGAGAAAATGGATAACAGGTCGAAGTCTTTGTCAGAAGCCAGGATTTGGACAAGAGAGCTGTGCCAAAAGCTGAAGAGGTGTATGAAGAGAAACTGGACCTACACAGGTGAGACATATAGCTGGCAGTAGATCGGAGAAAGATAAATGTGGCTGAAACTGAAATTCTTTCTATTTCTGTATCCTGTACAATGCAATACATAAAAGCACCTAGAGATATCTGTGTTAGTTATCACTGATGTATTAAAGAACTCAGTTAAAAAAGAGCAGCAGTAGGCTTTGTATTCTGTGTTTCTCTCTTCTACAAGCCAAACATAACATTTCTACACATACTTGGGGTGTGGGCATCTCCTTAACATTTTACATGCAAAATAGTAAACTTGCCCCTTCAGGAGTAACTGATAGTTAAGTACAAAAAATTAAGTAATTAGACTTTTCTCCTAATCTTCGATTAAAGAACTACAGAAGGAAAGTACTATCCTCTTAGCTGAATTTCAAATCAAAATAGCCAAGGTGATACTTTAGATGGAGAATACACACATCAATCAGGGGGAATTTAGAGAACAGTGATTAGGATTTAGCTTGAAATACTGCAATTTTTAGTCACTTTCCTATTTGTTTATTCAATGAATTTATCCAAAGTATGGAATATTAGGAATAAAGCAAAGGACTACATATTAAGAAAAAAAAATTAAAATAAGAAAAATTTGGTTGTTGAGTTGGCCCATGCTGGCAGATGGCTGATGGAGTAGGTGCTTGTCCTTAATTAATCTCTTTTTCTTCTCAAAAATTAAAGTTTCTGAAGACAAGAGACAACAGAATTTCATTTAAGCAAATTACTTTACTGACATTAGTCAACTGAGCAAAGGACTACATATTAAGAAAAAAAAATTAAAATAAGAAAAATTTGGTTGTTGAGTTGGCCCATGCTGGCAGATGGCTGATGGAGTAGGTGCTTGTCCTTAATTAATCTCTTTTTCTTCTCAAAAATTAAAGTTTCTGAAGACAAGAGACAACAGAATTTCATTTAAGCAAATTACTTTACTGGCGTTAGTCAACTAAAATAAGCAATGTTACTATTTAAAGTTATACCTTGCTTGAGCTTGAGTAAATAGATTATGGCTTATTTTTTCACAAGCTTGTAGAGTTCCCCACATTAGACAATTTGATTGCTAATAAAAATGAAATATTATTTTTCAGGCAAAAGCAAACATTTTTAAAAAAGAGAAACAAAAATGCTACAAATGTCAAAAGAGAGTTAGACTTTTTTTCATTATCGCAAAGGAAGGAAAAAGGATTTAATCTTGGATCACAAAAAAAAAAAAAAAAGGAAACTCTCCAAATCCCCCAAGATTCATAAACTGGAAGGCAGAAATTATTGTGAAGG
>NW_008237226.1:6915597-6924370 GCF_000691975.1 Corvus brachyrhynchos | reverse complement strand
CTGTTTCCCTGTTTAGCCTGGAATACAAAAAGCAAGCTATATCCATTCCCTAGCATCCTTGACAGTGCAGTGATGATTGTGCTATTGAAATCTAAATAAACTTAAAACTATCCTGAAGTTCATCATTTCTTTGGAGTCAAACAGACCCTAAGTAGAGTTCCCACATCTCAAAATATATTCATTCATTCATTCATTCATTCATAATTTATTTCTTTATAATGTTTAGTTGAATCTACATTTATTAAATTGAATAGGCCTACTACATAGATAGCAACAGCTGAAAAGCCACACCAAATTGAACAGAATAGTGATGAAGTCTCAGATATTAAACACCAAATAGATGCAGGCACCAAAGGCAGTCAGTGTTCTCCATTTCCAAGTGTGTTAAGAGCAGCATGAGAAAACACTTCGAACAAGATAAGAGTGCTTCACAGCATTGGGGGTGCTGATTGGCTGGTGATTTGGAAGGTTGAATTGCATGGCAATCTAAATGCATTTTGATTGTAACACAACTTCAAAATTGCTGAGACTTTAAACACTACTGATTATTCTAAATTATTAAATGAGCTAGAAGAAAATTACCTATGAAGCCAAAATAAGCCTTGATGATTTATATTAGTGGTAACAAAAACATGTTGATATTAGTAAGACTGAGAAATGAACAAGTACTTTGCTTCTGGGACTGAAATTCATGAGAATGTGCAGATGTAAGAGTATTCATGTTTCCCGGAATATATATGTATTTATATATATAATTTTCCACTGTGGAAGAAAGACTGGGAGTCCTCACATCCTGAGGTTTTCTAATCTTAAATACCTTTTCTGTTAGAATATGTAATTCAATGTAAAAATAATATAATAGTGTAAAGGTAGATGGAGACTGAAAAAGGATGTTTCTTCTTCTGGAAAAACACCTTTCCTCAAAAGTATTTCTGGGCAGTGATATGGGATGTTTTATATCATGTAAATTGCTTTGCTGCTATCTAAGTATCTTAAGTATCATTTAGAATTTCTCATGTTTTTCCAACAAAGATTGCAGTAGGTTGAACAGATAAATTAAAGAATAATTCAAGTTGCTTTTTTGGAGATATTGGAGAAATTTAAGAGACCATAATAGCTCTGTTACTGAAGTGGCAAAGCATATCAAAAATATCTGATTAGCCATAAAGTTACTGAGGAAAAGTCCGGGGTTACACAATATAGAACATTCCATAAAAATTTTATTTCAAGTCCTCCAAAATTTCCCATGATATAAACTGGTTCCAGAACAAGAAATTTTATTGGTAATAATACTGATAAGCAAAGCACTTCAATTATAAGTTTAAACCTTTTTGAAGTTCCATTCACTAAACAAGGCTTTGAAACAGAATATATGCTGAAGAATTCTTTTTCTCAGTCAGGTCCTTCTTTTTTTCGTTGCTTTTTAATCTGTGCTGGTAACTAAGGCCCACACATCTACTCACTCACTCCTAGAATCAGAAGGATAAAAGGGAGAAAACTTGTGGCCTGAGAAAAGAACAGTTTAATATTGAAATAAAACAATAAAACAAAATTATGGTGATCATGGCAATGCAACTAGTGTTACTACTACTACTCTACTAATAATAATAATAATTATTGCTCGTACGAAGTCAGTAGTTTGTGTCTGCAAAAATAGGATAGACAAGCCTGACGTGGATGGAGCCAGTATGGAGAGGTGTCTTAACAAGAATGAGTTGGAACTTGTTTGCAAAACAGTGATTCACAAGAAGCCCTCTGAGGCAGCCTTGCCCAGACAATCCCTATTTGGTTGTCAAGTTAATTTTAAGTGCTCAGAGTTTTGTTTCTTTCTGTGTCCAGAACTGCTCCAGCTGAGTGGTCCAGCAGATTTGTCTGCCACACGTTCCTTCTGGTCAGAAGTCAGAAACCAAACACTGATTGATGATTCCAGGAGCGCTGAATCTGGTAGCTCTCATGAAACTTGGAACCAGTACACATCCAGATAACCGTCTAAGAGAACATACCAGGGACTATTTTAGTTTTAAAAGCAGGCCTCTTTTATGTAATAGCCTCAAGCTTTTGTGGCATTTCAATTCTTCTATCTTTCCTGGAGACTGTACCATAGTGCACATATCAAAATCTTTCTGCTGAAGGTAATGTGAAAGATTATATTAATTAAAAACCAGAAAATGCTATTTCCATCTACTGTTGACCTGCTTCCTTACCAAGGATGAGGGAGACCTCATCCTTTATTTTATTCCAAAGCCCTTGCACAGATTTACACTAAACTTCAGACTGTTACTTAGCACACAGTTGATGGTGTAAGTTGAGGGACCTTCTGCCTCTACTGCAAACTACCATCATGTTTTCAGCCACTCCTGATTTGGCTTTGGGTTGCTTCAAACTGCAACAGTACACCAAAGATGCTAAAAGTATTAGCAATTCCTACTATTAACACATGCAGAGACTTAACTTTGCGAATTCTCTGTCTTGTATATTAAAAAAATACAGATTGAAACCTCATTTTTAGCAACTTACATTTTTGAATGGCAGGGTACAATCTATTGATTTTGCAACTGAATTATTCAAGTCACTCATTGGCAGTGAAACTATGCAGCTTCAAAAAAAACTGAAACCAATACAAAATTCTAAAAGAAAAGTGCCAGGTATACAAAACTGAGTTGTTTAATGAAATGATAATCTTGTCTGCATGTGGAAAAATCAGTAGTGTCTCAAATGTGAAATAACAGATTATTGATAGTCATTAGACCTGATTCACAGCTTGGAACAAATCTTACATTTAATCAATACCAGCATTTAATTTTCAAAACTTCTACAAATTTGTAAATCCAAAAGAACTTATGACATGGAAAATGATACCTATACCACTTATATTTAAAAAAAGGCTTATATGCTGTTTGAAATACTTAGGTTAATGTTCCTTTCAAATATTGAGGATGCAGTTGTATTCAGATGCTCAAGAATTTTCAAACAAATGACAGCTTTCTTGACAATATTGACAACAGGTAGGCACCAAAGTACCAGCTCAGTGAGAAGAGAATTTAGCCTTTGGCTTGAAGCACTCAGTTTCAATCTCAAACCTTCCTACCTACCCATATCAAATTGAACAGTGCTGTGATTGAAAGTCTTATGCAGTGTGAAATAAGGAATTTTCAGATATGGATGTTCTGAGTTCAGAACTACTTGAACTATTTAGAAGTGAAAAAGAGCCAGGATATATCCCCCAGAAACTAGACATTTCATGAAGTTTAATTTTATATTGGAACTTCATGACTTAAACTCTTTCATTATTTAGATCTGTAGTATAAGTTATCAATAAAGGACTTTGAGACAACTACCAAAGCACAGATCAACAGAATCTTAGCTTCTCTGAGCTTGTTTTGACTTACCTTGTTTTGTTCAGATTAGCTGTTTGCTACAACTTCTCATTTTTTTCTATACCCAAGTACCATGTGCTTTATTTTATCCCCTTTTCCCTTGCACTGTGGTGGTTCTTTTGTGTCCCACCCCTCCCATTTGTTTGCAAACTCCTCATCCTTCCCCATAAACGTAACACCAAAATGTAATGAACAGCTCTCATATGGTCCATTCTTTCCACATTATTCTCAAGATTTCAACTCGTGTGTGCTTGAATTCACTTTATTATTATTATCTTAAAAGTAATGATCTTTAGCATGTTTTGATGGAAGCAACAAAACTAAAAATGATTTTAGAATTCTGTTTCATTTTCTTCTTTAAGCGAGATCCCACAATCTCCCCTCTATGGTTCACTACAAAAAGGCCTGTAGAATGTTGCCTAAAACTGTGATATTTTTGTCCCCTGAACAACTTCTTTTTTCCCCCCAAACTTGGAGTAAAATAAAACAAACAAACAAACAAAAAAGTCCCAAAACACACAGGCGAAACCACAAAAACACAATCAAAAAAAGATAACTACTTAGCTGTTCAGAGAAATAAAGGAATTTTTAAATGTTAACAAAATATTTATTAAACAGAATTTTTTATAAAAGAAAAAATGTTTTGTGCGTGACATCTCCGTTCAAGGACTATACATCTGTTTAAAATGATCTGTTTGCCTGTGAGGAGAGAAAAAAGAACCTACAGTTTGCCATACAAGATAAGAAAGCATCTTGCCTTTGGCAGTAACTAATAGTCAATGTTTAACAGAAAGGCAAAAGTCACAGTGAATGCCTCTAGACAAATATTAAACATTCAGACTGGGGTAAATGGTGGAAGGAAATGTGTCTCTTGACCTTTGCAGGAATCAGCATGCACCTCAACACACAGACAGGTGAGAAATGCAGAATCAGTCACAACTATTAATCATGTGAATGCTTGATTTTTCAATCTGATTTAAAATCATTATTATCAAAAATTATTATTTTTCCCCAAATTATTTTTTTACATTTAAATTATGTTGTTAAGTTTTCACTGAAGATGGAAAGCTTTCCAAAGGAAATATAATTGGAGCAATAAATATCTATGTTTATTCTAAAAATAGCTGAAATGAAAAACTTCAATTTTAATGAAAATATCATCTCCCTTTTTTACTGTTTGAAACCCACAAATATATGTGACTTCTTGGACACTACAGAAATTTTTATATTTTTCCAAACGAATTTTCCAGCGTAGTTTATGAGATAGAGACACAAAACTTCATTATTTAGAAAAATTAATTCAAGGTGGTGCTACATGTTTGAAAATAGAGAATTTGAAGAAAATAAGAGATTTCTTAGAGCTTGGTTTTATTAACTGAAAGAAATTCTTCTTTTCTTCTTCTTCTTTTTAAACTGCTTCATGCTTCTCCCATAGTCTCTCTTCAAAAAGGGAAATAAAGTATTGTAAATTTCAGGAGAAAAAAGTCCATTGACTTTTGAAAAAAACTTTATTCCAACTCAAAGTGTACAGATGCCATTTCTGTTCAATTCTTTTATTCCTTTCAATTGGAGTAAAGACCTCACAAAATATTTTTAAGGGATGTTAAGTGAATTCCTAAAGTTAAAAGGTAATAAATGGCAAAAGGAAAGGAATTGATGAGTGGGGAAAAAATAAAAATTATTGAAATAAAATAAAATAATGAAAATATTGAAAGGCTTATGAGTTATAGAAATCACTGTCACAATAACTTGAATACTAAGTTGTTCACACTATGAAAATACCTATCTGCTTTCAACAGTACCATTCTGAACCTAAAGATGTGAAAAGTTTTTACATGTATAATTGACTGAGAGAAGGCACTATGTCTAAATTAGAAATAATTGTATGTAATAAATTTTTAATTTTTTGTGATTGACCAGAAGAAATTGTTTGTGGTTTGAGTTGACCAATAGTGGTAACTCATAATTTATTAATTTTATCCCCACTTCACCACTGCAAGTGGGGATCCCTGCAGAAGGAACATGACTTGGGGTTTCAGATGCTGAAGATAGCTCAATATTTTTCTCTTTAAACACTAGTTAGCTAGTAAACTTTTTGTTCTCTAAATTTGAGGGCCAGAGGAAAAGAAGACAGGAAAAAAATATTTTTAGTGGTTTGATGATATTTATGTGTTTAGTATAAAATTTTCATTAATTGCCAAAGAGCTACAAGGAGTACCAGCACAATTTAAAAAGTATAACCTCTAACTATGATAGGGTGCTATAATGCATCATCAGCAACCGTAAGGAAAAGAATGTTTTTGGAATTTCCATTAAAGCCGGAATGTCAATAATATTGCATACTGAGAAAGTCACCTACCTGAGGTTTAATTGGATAGTCATGCTAACAAGAGAATATGTGGAAATTTTTGCTCTGTGGTATTCAAACGCTGAGACTTGGGGCATGTAAAACATTTTTGTGGCAGTTTAAGTTACTACAGGAGCCACCCACTATATTTTACCACTTCCACAGAAGAATTAGCCAAAGAGAACGCATATTCATAGTGCATGTGCTTCCATGCAGGTCTGGCACCTTAATGCAAACCCAGTTTAATTGTATTTTTAAGCCAAGGAAATTCAATCCAAGACTCCTACGGGTGTGTAGGTAGGTGTTCCCTTCTGACAGCTTTGCCGTGGAAATAGAAACCTCAAGCAGAAAAACAAGGCAAGCAGCAGCAGTGATACCATCTTTACTTCAACAGGACTCACCAGAGTTCATCTGTCAGTGTTGTTAGTTCCCCAAGTAGAGATCAAAAGAAGCAATTAAAATTATTTCCATCAGATTTCTCTTTTCAGATGGTATTTCTAATGGGAATTCTGAAACAACACTTTAAATACCTTTCATCTCATTTTCAGATTTAAAAGATTAAGTGTTCTTCAACTTATCTGAAAATCAGAATCTTTTGTGTCTGTAAAGAAATTCCTGGAGCCAAATTAAGACATATAAGCAGAATGCCTTATACATTGTTAAGTAGGGTAAGATACAATGTAAGTATGTCACCATATCAGTCCCTACTGGGGCACCTAGAAGCAAATGTGTCCTGAGAATATCTATTTTATGAGCGATTAATTCACCAGAATAAATCCAGGCCCATATACATATATTTTTTAACCTGATCTAACCCATAGTTACATGTAGAAACATTTTATTTTTCCTGTAATTTCAGTGTTAGGTCTTTTCCCTTCAATGAATCACCTGTTTCTTGTTAACAATATTGTCAAAGACTTCTTAGATGACATATAGTACGTTTTGAGGTTCCACACATCAGCTTGCTTCAGCCTACAGCATCTGATGTTAGAAGAGATATGAAAAATGACATGACCAATGAGACTTGATAAAATACGTTACAATCCAAAGCATTGCTCTGAAATGACATTTTCTTCATTATTTTGCAACATTTTGTTGTTTGTACATTCTCAGTGTAAGTTTTTTTAGTTTGTAAAGGTGGCATTAAAGCAATGTGAAAAAGTTTATATGGAGGAAAGCACTGGTCCCAAATATTAATAACAATGCTGATAGGATTCTAAGAAAACAGGACTTTATATGCATAATGTGGGAAAGAAGATAAGAAGCAGAGATGGAACAATGAAATAATATATAAACATAATCCATTTCAGTTTTAAAATAATTCATAGGCAAAAATGTTACTTGAAGAAGTAAATCTGACTATAAAACCTGCCAATATATGTTAATGGCCCCTGTGAACTGGACAGCATAAATATGTGTGTGAGCACACATATTTTATAGATATATGTATATATGTGCGCATATATGCTACAAGCAAAATTTCTAAATGCTTAGCTCTGCATGGATAAATGAAAAGATTAAATGAAACCAGCAGAACAGGAGCAAGAGAACAGAAATCTGTAGGAAGAAGAATAGTAAAACAAACTAGAGTATTTGGATTCAGTAGAGACATATATTACTGTGACCCAAGAAACACAAGAATTGCCTCTGTTTGGAGATAATTATCAGGGACTGCACATATACCAATGCCTAAGGGAGTTCAACGGAGATTGTACTTCAAAAGACTTAGAAAGGAACCTAAAAATTTATTTTAAAATTATCATATTCCTATTTACTAGATGTTCTTCACATTTTGTCATAGAAAAGGTCATCATGTGTAAGAAATGCATCTTAAGATTCTTGATATTTTGCTCTTTATTAATATGTATTTATGTAAATATTAAGTTGGCTTAATTATTAGGTTGTGGGTGAAAAACAGAACTTAAATAAACCATTCAAAAATCAAGTGCGCTTAACTTGTAATATAGTTTCTTTCTAATTTCTTTCCCAGATATTACATTAAATGTTTTATGCTTCATCATCAATCTACTTTTAAGCATCTGCAAAATTCGAATGCATCCAATTATATTAATTTCATTGGAAAACTGTTGAAATGAAAGACACATTTTAATAATGTTTTACATATTATTTTCAGAACTGAATTCATAAAAGTTAAAATAATGTGAAGTATAATATTACTCATTCATATTTTGTTGTTTTGCCATTGTTTTTAAGTAATTTAAAGTATTAAAATTTTACTTAGGAATTCAATTACAATGTAACTTTATGCTCATGGTAATAGCACACAGTATGTAACTTGATTTCCTGAACACTTCAAAAACATTATGGTTCATATATTTATTAGCCATAGTGCTTTTGTTACAGAATCCCTGCATATTTATTTTGTGAGTTTTTTGATGTTGCTCAGATATCTCTTATCAAATTACCTCTGTTGACACTGGTAGGAATTATATAAAGAGAGAATTAGATCTTTATTGAATTAATGCCTGATTCTGCTCTCTGAGTTTTGGTACTGAATTAATTGGAACTCCAATGAGACATTTACAACAAATTCTGAAAAACGCCTTTTGATCTCCAGTAGCAAAATTTTATTTTGCTTTACAAAAACTGTGAAGATCTCATGTGATACCAAACTGACATAAGGTCCTCGCTGATAATGAATACAGATCTATGTTGGATTCATGTTCAGTAATCCAACTTTTGTATTCCTATTCTAAAAAAGAAACATTATATGGCAGAGAAGCCCTTTGTAGACACAAAAAATTTTGCTTTCAGGCTAAAGTGGAAAAAGACAGAACTGTGCTACTTAAGTTTTCAATGAGATATTTGGAGTGGGATGTAGTTGAGATAATAGTATTAGCTTCAAATGGAAAGTATGGGTGTACTAGTTTGAAAACAAACTAGTGGGAGACACCAAGTCAGAATAACAATTTAATAGGGAAATAAAAGGAGAGGGGGGGGAAAAAAAAAAAGGCAGATAACACTGGGTTAAACTGACAGAGTCAGGATACAACCTGGCACCCTGTTAGTCAGGGTGGTGGTAGCAGTC
>NW_008237226.1:6870551-6915433 GCF_000691975.1 Corvus brachyrhynchos | reverse complement strand
GGGATGCTTGGTTCCTCCCTCTGGGTGGAGCATCTCACAATGGGGTAATGAGTCATGAGGCCAAGTGTTGATTAGGCTCATTAACAGAAGATAGTCTGGAGGGAGTTATCTCTGAGTCAGGCGGCAGGACAATGATGGGCAATTAACAGAAAGATAGTCTGGGGGGAGGAGGCAAGGAAACACTGCCCCACCTGATTTCAACAGCTCATGAGGATGGTAATAGAATACACTGCAACCCAGGACAATGGGATAGTAATTGACCTCTGTGTCAAGGGCGCAGTATTCCTACAGGCTGCTGAAGATAGTGAGATACTCCTGTTCTCACTCTTCCTCATATGGCTATATATATATGTATACATATGTATAACTTTTCCAGTAGAATAGACAAAGTCCTAGGAGTGACTACATGTGATGGTTTTTTACTACTTTAGGATACTTCCACAGCTCAGCCTGCCTTCTGGTGAGCTGCGTGCACATCATTGCATGTCTCAGTTTTACACTTCTCACTGCTCTTGTTCCAGTGAAAGGAGCTGGAAGCTATTATTGCACACCACCAAGGCACTTCTATTTTCTGTGATTTCTGAGATGTCTCATTTTATGCTTTGTTCCATTTCAGATAATGTTTCCCATATTTATTTTTATGCTGTTCCAATTTTTCATTTGTTGTTACTGTGAAGATAGTTTTGAAAAATAATGATAAAATATACATCCATTTGTGAAGACTGATCATGACACTTGCTACCTATTACAAATAAGCTTCTGTGAGAATCCCAGAAGTACTGTCACAAGAGGGCTGTCATGGTTTATTGACTAATCAGCAAAGAGTTGAAGTCTTGATTGGCTTTATTTGTCGGTTTATTGAGACAGGGAGATAGGAAGTACTGGACAGATTAATTAATTTTTGCTGGGGAATCCAAACTTAATCTAAGTCACTTTTATTGATGGCTGTGTAAAAGAAGATGCGTTTTGAAAAAAAATCTCATGAATTGTCATTTTTGTCACACATTAATACTCACTTCTTCCTTTTAACTGCTTCCATTCTGGTTTCTAATATAAATATCAATTTTAGCATCCAGAAACAACCTCTTGAATGTTTATGAAGCAAGGGTTAACCAGGATCTAAAGGGTATTTAGAATAAGCAAGTGAAATAGTTATTTAAAAGATGTGTGTGTGTATATATATATATATATACACACATTCTTAAACTGCATTAGGTCAAAGATAAAGGCTTTTTTACCCTTGTGATTGAGACTATATATGAAAATTATGAGAACATCTAAATTATGATAATTTACAACATATAGAAGATAAAGTAGTGGGAACAGTTTTAGTCAGTATAGATAACATTTTATAAAATATAACCTCAAGAACTGTGGAAGAATGAACACAATTTTCACACTCTCATCAAGTTTGGAAACTCAGGGTTACAGTTCAAGTATGTTCAAAGCTCACTATTCATTTTACTTAATAGTTACTGTTATTCTGTGATCTTGTGTTTTAAACTACAGGTCTGTTGTTTTATATGACAAACTCCAGTTTTGAGCGTTTCAGCTAGATTGGCATATTAAGCTCTTTCATCACTCCAGCATATAAACATTTCCTCTGAAAGGAGCTGAGAGAGGACAAGAAATAAACCAGGAATGTTAAAAGAGATTTCCTGAATTATTGTTCTATAAATAAACATTTGTTCTACAAATAAACATTTGTTCTTATGCGACAAGAAATAAATTAAAGCATTGCAAATTCATAAATTTGTGGAAGAAACTTATACCTTTTTCTCAGAGGCATTTTTTTTAAAAAAAAGTCTATTGTAAAGCACTACAAAATAATTTCTTTATCCAAAAGCTCTGAAGCAGTTATTAAACCAGCTGTTTTCAAAAGTACACAAATCTGCTAAGTTGCAGTTGGGTAACTGTTAAATGTTAAAGCAGTGAATGATCAGCATGTAGCAGATGGCCTGGGAATGGGTTAGAAAATGGCAATGTTAATACCACCAGACTGAGATGTTCATTTGTGCTGTGGTATGTGCAGGCTGGGTGAATAATGAAGGCTCTGTAATAATTGTGTAAATCCCAACATTATTAAATCGATTCAGCTGGGGTTTCTTAATATATGTGAAGCACTTGATGTACTTTGAGAAACACCTCCTCTTTTTGCTAAAGCTGTTCTCATTAACTCATACTGCTTTATTTGCTGTGACCTCAGTGTTCCTGTTTAGTAATGAGAGGAATAAAAATTAGAAATCTGCTTTAACTCTCAATATGAAAGAGGGGAAAATATTCCAGAAACTCAACACCTATCCCACTTTTTTTTTGCAGATTGGCCATTATTTGAATTGTACACCTTCTTTTTTAGGATTTAAAAATTAAATTTCTCATAATAGGAATAGGGGAAGGAAAATCACAACCTAGTCAACTGATAAAAGTTGTTTTAAGGAGGCCAAATAAAAGAGTACATAAAATCAATAACCCCAACAGGTATCTTGCTCCAACAGGTTATCAAAGCTTGTTCCTGCCTGCGTAATGCTAAAAGGCAGAATAATTTTTTATAATTAGAGAGGATGTAGATCAGGAGTAATGCACTAACAATACCCCATGTGACAACCCCCAGAGGATGATCACCTATGGTGTCGAGGTAAAACATGAATGAAAAATAAGCAAAAAGTCAACACATTATAAACACGCTACAGGCAGATGCACAGCTAGCACACAGTCCCTGGAGTACCATTCTTGGATACGTGCAGGTGTTAGACTTTTTAAAACTGTTGCGCACCTACAGGAGTTTGTACCTGTGAACTGAAAATTCTCTTTATCCCTCAGCTTTTAACAGATTAGGTGGAAGGTGAAGGTTATTAATACAATATTATTTTTCAACACCATGGGTAATATGTTGCTTTAACTGTGCCTGATGAGACTTACATTGACATCTATGCCAGGACTGATGGTAAGACAACAGCCCTCTGCATCAGTATGAGGCACCATGCATGATTAACCATCAAGGAAGCTGGAAACATAAATTCTGCCAATTCCTGTCATTAGCTACTGCTTATACATTAGGAAAAACCAATAAGGAAACAAAGAATTTACTAGTATTAATTCCATTTTATAATAACCCATACTACAGTCCTCAGAAAAATAAAACCTTTAAGAGACGTCTATTAATAGTTCTGTTTGAAAATACTGGATGGTGAGGCACTGAAATGGATGCCCCATCCCTGGAAGTGTTCAAGGCCAAGTTGGATGGAGTTTGAGCAACCTGGTCTGGTGGAAGGTGTCCCTGTCCATGGCAGGGGGGTTGGAACTAGATGATCTTTAAGGTCCGTTCCAAGCCAAACCATTTTACCGTTTTATGGTAACTGAAAGATCTAGAGAAGATACTATGTTTTACTTATCTGTTAATCAGCAGTATATTGCTACACACAAAAGATGCAATATCCAAGATGGCAGTAAATTCTAATGCTATCTCACTGCTAAAATTCCAAATGTCTGCAAGAAATAAGCAGCCTAATATTCCCCCTTCCTCAGCTGTGGATCATTTTGCAGAAGAGACATCAAGGAAAAACTTTCTACTAATTTTATAGAAAGCCATCCCAGTCCTTGCATTTGTGTGAAACAGTTTTTCATTACATGGTGGTGAAAAAAGTGAAGCTGGCTAGAATTAATACTAAATAAAAAGTCATATTTTGATCTTAGACACATTGCTATAACCCTGCAAGGGTTGTAAATGTCACTTGAAGTGTCACATGCTTAGCTAAGGACAGAATTCGTCACTCAGACTGCAGGATAAAAAGGGACTGCAGAGCTCTTTAGGATGTCTGTGTTTTGCTTAGATCTGCAGTATAGTACAGCCTATGGGAAATGAATTTGGTTAGCCAGACATAGTTAAGTAGATTTAAGGATGAGACAAATTTTACAGGGGTAATAAAGTGATTCTTCCAACAGTCCTCTTCCCAACTCCAGTTGCTACTGACGTAAACAGCGAGTGAATTTGATAAAAAAATTTCTGCCAGAACATCATTATTCTATACCAGTCTTCAAATTGTGTTTTCAGGTTCCTGTAAAAACCTATGGCCAGGACAAATCTACGTACCCCTCAGTTTCTTTTATCAGAGTGTAGAGAAATAGCCCTGCATAAAACAGCAGCAACACAAATTTTAATTTTAAGGTCTTCAAAGATTGTGTCTGTAATACTTGTAGAGTGTGAGTTATCTAAATCATGCCTGTCACAGAAGAGACAAACCAAATGGCAACCTGTAGCAGATGGATTTTACTTAAGAGCCAACAAGAATACTTCTACCCTATTTCATTACTTCATGCTCTCAACTCCCCCAGCATTACCCAGTCTTGCCTTCCCTTCCCATCACTGAGATTGCTGCTGGTCTGGGACAGCTGGACTTAAAGACCTGTTGGTTTCATGCAATCCAACTGTTTGCAGCTCTAGCTGTGTTCCTAGGTCTCCTCCAGCAATGGCTGGTGCATTTCAAAGCATATCTCCTACAGAACAAGGCTTGCCCAACCTCAAGAGTTTATACGCAGAAGCACAACATATCAACAGCTTCCCAACTGGTTCTTTTGACAAACGTATAGTGTGTGCCTCTACACTTCAAAGGGTCTCATGTGTGTAACTTCTGCTTAGTCAGGCCATACCTGACATTTACAGCCAGCCTACACTGGCTGTAGGTCACCAGGGTAGGCTTAAGCTTGAGAATTCAAAGGCTCAGTTTGAGACATCCATGCACAAGCACATACGCACACAATTATCTGCAATACACAAGCATTCAGAATCTAAAGAATTCCTCTTCTACCAAAATTCATGAACCTCCAGAAGAAAAGTCAGTATTTGCACCATAATGGAAGTTTGAGAGTGATTTAGCATGTATCTCTATAAGATGTGCACACGTAGAGTGTATGCAGTGGGGAAGCAAAAGTCCTGGTGCAAAACAGACATGACAAAACAACAGTAGATGCCTCAGGGGTTAACAAATAGTGACTTATTAAATAGTTTCAATTTGTCTAAACCTATTTTTACTTTCAGTATGTTTCTAAAAACTTGCTTATGAGGAGGAACAATAGAATTGGACCTGCTATGAAATACAGTTATTCAGATGTGTACCTTTTATGATCTTCTCTTGAAACTGAAGCACTAAAAATGGCTAACATATTGATTGAACTTAGAAAAAAATCCCAGAGAATATTACTGGTTGTAAAAGCAGCCAGGGCTTAGTTTTGTTTGCTTCATTCATTTTCCCTATTCATCCTGTTTCCAGATCATTAATGAAGACTAAAAACAGTCCCAAATTGCACCATTTAGCAAACTCTGTACTTTATATTTCCATGTTTAGAAAACACTATTTTGTCAGTACCAATCCATAACAGTAGTTTGCCTCTTATCCCAAAATATCTGTATTTTCACATAGCTTTTAGCTTTTTATGAGGAGTTTGATTGCAGCATTGCTGAATAAAAATAAATTATAACTGTCAGTTCCTGTTTACTTACTGTTTTGCTGACCAGCTTGACATATCTATCAAATAGGTTGGAGTCATATTTTCCCTTTTTTTGTAGGTGATCTGGTTTCAGTCATATCTTATCATGTCCCAGTATTTCAAAGAAAGTTTATAAAAGAATACAAAGTCTTTGTGTGAAGCTTGTATTTTACTCAAGTACTTTAAATAATAGCGTTTACATAATGGAAGACTATTAACTGTGTTAGGTAGGCAATTGAGGAGAATAATGGTGCTTTAAACTTTTAAAGTGAATGAAATCTATATTCACCCAGATATTTTACAGTTTCAGGATTCATTATTTGTTTCAAACCATTTTTGGAAAGCTGTTCACAGTCATTTAGAGAGTAAGGTAAAAAGTTACCCTTCATAACTTCTGAATGCCATGCGTTTTTTAAAAAAAATCACTTATTTTTGTAAGTGGCACAGACACGAAACTCTTTAGTTCCTTCAGAGATTTGGGTGGACTGATTTTTTGTGGCTTTTTCCTAGGAAAACTAGAAAAATATCTGAAATATCTAAAACAGTTTTGTAATCAAAATCTCATTTGAAAAAGAGGAAGTAGTGGAACATTGAAGAATGTCATTGCACGGGTGTTGAAACAGGAGGAAAAAAGGAATTGAGTCCAGTCAACTTCAATTCTGAAAGAGTCTGGAAATGATAATCAAAGAAATTACTTGCAAGTGTATGGATGACAGTAAGATGATGAACAGCAGCCAAGAACAAATTGAGTGAAATCTCCATGTTTATGCTGGTTTTTGGCTGAGATAAAGTTTTCTTTATAGTAGCTGATATGGCACTATGTTTTGCATTTGTGCTCGAAATGGTGTTGGTAATTCAGGGATGTTTTAGCTATTGCTGAGCAGTGCTTACACAGATTCAAGACCTTTTCTGCCTCTCACCCCACTCCATAAGTGAGCTGAGAGTGCACGAGGATTAGAGAGGAGGAACAGTTGGGACAGCTGATCCCAGGTGACCAAAGGGTTATTCTGTATCATATGGCATCATGCCCAGAGTATAAACTAGGGAGATGAAAGAAGGAAGGGAGAGGGGAGGAACGTTCAGAGTGATGGCATTTGTCTTCTCAAGTAATGGGTACATGTGATGGATCCCTGCTCTCCTGGAGAGGCTGAACACCTTCCTGCCCATGGGAAGTAGTAAAGGAATTCTTTGTTTTGTTTTGTTTGTGTGTGTGTCTTTTGCTTTACCTATTAAATTGTGCTCATCTCAACTCACAAATTTTCTTATTTTTACTCATTTTCTACCTGTACCAGTGGGGGAAAGTGAGTGAGTGACTGTGTGCGGCTTAGTTGCCAGCTGAGACTAAATCACAATAGTGATAAAGGAACAGGTGTTAGGATAGGAAAGAAGTAATGGAAAATCTGTGATTTTAATCTGTTAAATCATGTATCACAAAACATTCCCGTAAACAAGCTGTGGGAAAAGATTCTGGATTAAATTTCTACTCTCTTGCAGCAAAACAGGTTGGACCTCTCAATCCAGAAAATAAGTTTTCAACAACTCACTTTAACATAGAAGACTGTGTCAAGCAGCATTCTGAAGATAATAGTCTTCAGTATTTTCACTGGTAATCTTTTTGAAGGATTACAAAATTGCCTTTTTTCAGAAATTATACCAAGCCAAATAAGGATATGCTGGCAACAGTGTTTCAATTAAGAAAGCATAAATAAGTTTGAGATGTGATCTAGAAAAAGTACAATTATTTTCTATGAAGATAAATCAAATGCATGAATGCTGTCCGGTAGCATTTCTTCAGAAAATGGAACTGGGCTTTTGTAAGCCAATTGTAAACTGAATACGAGACAGTAATGCCACAGAATTGCAGAGAGGGCAACCTGCATAGTGGAATAAATAAATATGAGGACAGTCTACAAAATTAGAGAAGAAATATTTTCACTCCATGCATCTCAGCTGAACTACAGAATTCTATTCTGAGACGTGTTTCAATGAAGATGTGAACTAGTTATGCCTGTGATAGAGGGGAGACTGATCAAGTTCTACAGAACATGACCTAGTTACTGAAAAAAATTGAGCTATTAAACCTAAATAAAAGAAGAAGGTTGACAGAGGATACAGTAATATATTCAAAGTTATGTATAATCAGAATGGAAAATAATATATCATCTCAAAGGTCCACCTTGTCTGTTACAATGTTTATAGCAATGGTCAAAAACAGAATCTCAAAGAAAGTAAGTACAAGGAAAGATGGCAAAACTTCTCAACCTTTAACTGTTTTCAAGTGATGGACTTCCTGAACTGGAGGTAGTTTTCATGTATTTAATAACTCTCAGCATTCAATGTGCCTAAAAGGATTTTGAAAGATTAGTACAGTGATAAAGAAAGAATCTGTTCTCCATGCATGGGCAGATTGGACTGTGAGCAATGGACTTCAACTACATCAACAAAAATTTAGGTTATATTTTAAAAAAAAAAAATCTAGTGGTAACAGATAACAAAGTACAAAGGCAGTTTAGCTGAGGAGCTTGTGGAGTCTTCAACGTTATCGATCATTAAGAAGAGACAAGCACTCTATGGGACTGATGTAAGAATCACATCCGGTATGGTGGCAAAAAGAATAAAACTGCTCATGTTCCCCTGTATTCCTGTCTTTCTGTACTTCTATTGATTCCTGATAAATTTTCATTATATTTTTACATTCTTACAGTGACATTGACTGCTCTCTTTCCTAAGACACTAACTCCAAATTAGGTAGCTCCCCCAGCAACTAACTACACTATGAATCAATAATTTTAATCTTTCCCATAGTTTATTACAGGAAATTCTGGTATGAATACTTTGTTTATATTTAGATTTTTCATTTTTCCAGGTTACTCTTTTTATATTATTTTTTTTTCTCATAGGTTTTCATTTCTCAGTTTTCCTTTATAAGTTAAATAGAAAATCTGTGCATATGTCATTTACTCTCTGCATTTCAGAGTAAGAAGCAGAAAAAAACTCTTTTAATTAATGTGTTTTTAAACACAATGAAAAGGCCATGCCAACAGCAAATGCAGCCATCTTCCTGGCTGGCAAATAATTCTGGGAGCAAATAACTCTAATGCAGAGATCAGTATTAAGCCTATGCAACACTTAGTAATGTGGTCACATGCTGCCTCTTTCTTTTGATTGAATTCTATATTCATTCTGATAAAGCTGTCTGTCATTTAAATCTTCTGTTCAAATAATCAGACAGAAAAGCATGTGAACAGTTTATGACCCTTGAAAGGAAACAGAAGAGGGATAGAAAACATTTTCAGAAAACTTGTCCGCTTTCACTCTACTCATAGTGAAAACAATCACTCTGTGTGAAAACAGATCTCTGTATTGTCAAATCATTTCAGATAAACAAGAAGTTTCTTACTTACCAGCAAACCAGATCAAAATTAAAGCCTTAATTTATAGGTGAAAGTGTATTGAACAAGTGCTAATAAAAAGGTCTCACTCTGCTTTTCATGAAAAAAGACAAAATTTCTTAAACTGCCATAAACCAGATATATACACAGATAGCTATTTATTTTTATATAAAAAATATAAAACTGCAAATCATAAATGGTGAGTATTACTAAACTAACACAGTGTATTGCTCAGAAGGGATGCCCATGTCAATCAATGCCAAATCTACAAGCTTAGTCTTGTTATCAATATATACAGTAAGCTTTCAAAATGTGGAAAAATACCTACTTTTGAGAAGTCTAGGCTATAACACTAGCCTTGAAGATTTGAGCTACAATCTCCAAAAACTTAATAAAACTGAATTTAATTACAAGCCTTTTTACTCTACATTAAAATTAATCAGTACTTCCTTTGTGTTGCTCCTCTTCTGTGTAACATGTGGGTCCAGATGGTTCTCAAAGACTGTAATTTCTAGGGATTTTGAGCAACACATTTGTATTCTGTAATAGAAGGCATTTGATCCTTTATTTGATGTTGGTTCTCAGAAAATCCCTACCTTTAAAAATTCATGAGAGGATTGGAGTGGTAATCTAAGCAGCTGGTCATTTTCCTGTTCAGGTCTTTTAAATCTAGCCAAAAAAACCCAAACAAAACCAAGAGAGAAAAGATTTTTAAACAGGTTCACGGTTTCCAGGTCCTAATAAAGATAATAGACTGTGAAATTTCATCTGTAGAATTTAAAATGTCAAGAATCTCAGCTAATGAAAACAGCAATTGACTACAGGGATAGTTATATTACCTGATCTGTTGAAGCAAAAAACCACACTTAGCTGAAGGGGTTTTTTCTCCACAACTTAAAGCCACATTTTTTATGAGTAAATGGATGAGCCAAGAGGTTGTGAAAAAGATTAGATAGGCCTTTTCTGCTCAGCTAAGTGGTCTGATAAGACTCAAATCAGTGCAGAGTGATGGCCAATATTACCTGATGCGTATTATGTGGCATATAGAAAATTGGCTCAATGTTTAATTCTAGTTCAGCAAGATCAATTGTTCATTTTACAAGAATGATCAATTGTTCAGCTGCTAGTTGATCATGATGAAAAACACAGTCCAAGTTTATGAAAATAACAAATAATTTTTTATACTTAGGCATACTTTTTCTCAAAAGGAAAGTATATGTGATCCTATACTTGTGTTTTCATCAGTTACGTCATGTCTGGAAGTGGAAGTGAAAATAGCAGTTATACCAGAAGAATATGTGCAAATGCAAACACTAAATCCTGAAAAAGGGCTTGTTTATTTTAAAGCACCAATGAACTATGTGATATATGCTGTGCACTTCTATATGTACTCGTGTGTCTTAAAATTACATATTATATCCATTATGAATAATTGAAATAAAAGGTTTTATAAAATACATGGTAAATGTGGAAACTCTTAGTCCAGTTCAATAAAATTAAATTGTATTGGAAACCTCTCTGAGATAATTTTTTATTAAATGAATATGAGGTTCTCCTAAAGTAGAACTTAAATTGTGAGTAAGGTCATAAATTTACTCAGATAAATGGGTGAGGGAGGGATGAAAAATATGTATTATGTAATATCGTGATAAAATATTATAAAATCTTTTCAGAAAATATCTAAATACATAAGTTTTACACTTATGTCATGCAAATACGAAGAGAGTTTAAGCTGAATTTCTGCAGTCAGTCCTAAGGCTATGCTACATTTTAATAGCTTTTCTGTCACTAATGAAAATAAAGCTGCAAAGCACTGAAATATATAAAGAATAATATATATTTCCTTTATATTCCAATATCTCATAAATGTACACATTTCTTTCCTAAAAATAACATTTTAATAAATTTTTAATAAACATTTACTAAATTTTGATACCGCAGTTTTTTTAGCTTTTAAAAAGTTAGCTTTTGTTTCAGAATTCCCTATGAAAATTTTATTTCCATGCTTTTCTCTCATTTTATCTTTGGTTCATTGTTTTCTCTCCTTCCTTATCCATATTTTGACAATGATTTCTTTTTGTCATTGCAATCAGTAAAAATGCAAGGGATTTTGACCTGTTAAGTAGCAGGCTTTGGTATTTGGGGTTTTATTTATTTATTTACTGGCAGATGCTGTGGCAGCATGCAGCAAATTCAAGTGGGAACAGAGGGAGAGGAGGAAGAAAGGAAAAAGATCATCATTTGGGTTAACAGTGATTGCCATAAACATGCATGTGGTACTGCTCTCTCCAAATCTAATTACTGACATGAATAACAGGAGTAGAATTCTCTGATAGGTTGGTTCAAAAGCACCCAGGGAATTTGTATGAAAGGACAGCATTTGCCAAATCATCATCTGTATCCCTTTTCTCAGAGAGCTCTGTGGGAAATATCTGAAGTGTAAACATGAGTGGATTATCAGCTTTCATGGTATCATTGCATTGCACCTTTCCCCCAGCAAAGAGAATGAATGACTGACTCTCTTTATAATGATCTCTGGTGAAAGATGGTAGTTCTCATGGATTAGATGGAATTTAACATGTCAGAGAGAATATTTCCTCAGTACAAATAAAAACTGACTTTCAAGGAAGTTGTATGTAAGTTACTGTATTTCAGTTTTAATGAATTCAAGTGATCAAGATAGCAATTTACACTGGATAAGAAAATCTATTTAAAAATTGCAAAGCAGAATTTAAGGACATGGGTACTAAGGGTTAAAATTCAGGGGAGTTTAAACTGGTTTAAATTTAAAGGGTTTCCAAAGAGTCCAACACACATCCAATTTAAGTTGTGACAACCAAAAAAAAAAAAACCACAAAAAAGTGGGAAATCAAACCAATTTTCTTGTGTGGCTTGGGAGACAGGAAAGGGAAGCCAAATTTCAGCTGGGCTATAAAGAGTCAAATACAAAATTATTAGCAGCAATAATAAAAATACCCATGGAAATTTTCTGACATGAATGTGAGTTTTTGTGCTTTGCCTGTTTTGCTCAGGATGACATGAACTGGTGAAGTATGTGAGCATTCAGTGGCCTCTGAAAATCAGAACCCTCCAATGAAGTATTGAGGATCTGTAATGTTCTTTTTGCTTCTGTTTTTAAATCAGCCTCCCATAAATTCACATTACAGTGCCATTTAGTGACAAACAGAACAGGGGTCAATGCAATCAATCACAGGGTCAGAGATTTGAAATGATGCAAGACATAGACTGCAGGAGCACAAGAGCTGCAGCAAGGAAATCATGTAGGAAAGACTGAAGGCTGATCCCAGCTTCTGTCCAGATAAGCCCCTTGCAGTGGAATGCGGCATCACCATCAGCATTATTGGGAACAGCAACTTTTGAAAACCAGCATTACCTTGGTTCTGTTGATATATCAATGCAAACTTAACCTCTAATTTGAGAAAGAAAAATGCATCCTGGAACACCTCTTGCTGTCCTTGGTTTAGAGGATTTCTACCACAGTACTGAGCATTTCCCTAAAGACAGAAACCTGTATGAGGGGAAGGACATGCCTCTGTGCTCTCTTTCTAGTAAATTCAGTGAATAATCTTAATATTCTCTATTGCTGTTGCCAATGTGAAAAGAGCTGGCAGAGAAGAAGAAGGAGGAAAGAGAAGAAAAGGGAAGGGAAGGGAAGGGAAGGGAAGGGAAGGGAGAGCATATAAATGAATTTTGGAAATAGACTTTTTTTAAAATATTCTGTTTTGTTGTAGTGATAGTGATAAAAAAGGAACTCAGACTACAAATATTTCTTGTTGCTTTTGGTTTTGTTTTCATGGATTTTGACATCTCTAAGTTGAATTTAAATATATACACTTCACTTGTTTCTTGATAAGAAAAGACCATAAAATCTCTTTTCCTTTTATAGCTAAAATGTAAACAGATTTTGTAGATAACCTCTCTTTCAAAACAGACTGTTCTCAAATTTCCTTGGCTGAATTATCATGATGTGACACAGCACATCTAGCTACACCTGTCAAGCTGTGCAACACTGCTTTCTGTAACATGAAAGCATCATGATCTGAACATCACATGGCTGATGTGATAGGAAATTGAACAGGGCAACACAAAGTTTCCAAACAGGAATTTTACTGTGAAAACATTGTCTTTGCTGAAAACCATTTAAGAAAACACATATTTAATCCCTTGTGCAATTTGCTCCATCTTCAGTTCCAAATGCAAAATGGCTGTACTTAGCTGCAGCCATCTGAAGGTGTTTAATAGACTGTGCTTTTCTTTGCAAATAATTGTGTTCTGGCAAAAATTAACTACATTTATAGCAACCGAATTAGCCAGGAAGTTTTCTGTAACAAGTTGGTTTTAGGCCAAATGCATTTCAGACTGAGAGCTCACTAACACAGAGACAGCTTGAAAAGCCAATCTCTCCACACTATTCTATTTTAATAGTTTAGTTTATTCAGCTTCATAAAGGTTATTTCTCATCCTTATGCTCAGGAAAGCATTGTACCTATAAAGAACTGAATTTATACACATCAAAATAAGTAGCAGAGTCTTGAGTACAGCAGAGGCATCATCAGATAGAGGGGGATTTATATTTTAACAGCAACTCTTCACAACATTTCTGTCATCACTTCCTATTTCATCCACAGAGCTCATGTGGGTACATGGAGATTGAGCCTGTCTTTAAATCAAAATTAAACAAAGAAGATTTTTTTCTGCTTTATGGACAGATGGCAGCTTATTACAGGTATTCTCAAATGGTTTCTCTGTGCTTATGTGGACATATGTCAATGAAAAGTGAGTTGCAGTCAGGCTGGACTCTTGATTGGAAACTATATACCAGTCTCTTTACTGATACATGAGAAGATTAATAAATTACTTTTCTCATAGTATGGGGAGCTTTCCATTATGATAAAACTACTAGATTAAATTAAGTCATTATATGTCATTAGACTAAATATTGTGAGATCAATTCAATAATGATTAATCTTTGACACATGTAATAGAACCCTTTTGAACTATCTTCTAGCTCTAAGGATCCCAGTACAAAAGTTTTGAAAGAGATGAAAATAATTAAACCTAAATCCTTTCTCAGGTGAATAGTGGTATCCTCATCTGAATCGCCAGGAATTTGAAGCAGACTCTTGGAAAGGAAGCATAGGCTGGTATAAGTTGAATAGCAAATGCTCAGAAAAGTGTTTCTGTTCTTCACCAAGACAGCAATTGCAAGCTCTGAGGAAATGCAATGCTCAGTTGCTCAGCTGCAACTTGGTAGTTTAAAGAGAAGCTCAAGTAAATCTCTTCAACCCTCCTCTGAGAGAGAACAGGGAAATGAAGCAGTAGAAAATAAACACTTAGAAACTAATCTGACCAGCTTTCACTGAAGAATTAATTTATGTGGAATTACCCATTACCATTCAGTCCTACTAATTACTGAGCATTCTTTCTTTTTTCCAGCAAAGCACTTAGGCATATACTTAAACACAACCATTCTTTGGGATTTGCTTGACTGAGCCAAACTACTCACTGCTTCACGGTATCAAACATGACAGCATGGTCTATGAATTTAGCTCCTTGCCATTTTCCCTTAAAACCCTTAAAATTACCTGCTCATTAAGTTTACACTCTGTGAAGCTAAAGTGCAAATATTTATTGGACAAAGTAATCTCTTTGCAGCTTGCTGAAGGATGCCAATAAAATGATACAATTTCTTCTAAGCTATTTAATATCTGACCTAATAAAATCATAGACTATGATAAAAAAAGCCAGCAACACCCCAAATTCCTTTATACACTACATTTTTCTGTGCATATTTTATATTTCCTACTCCAATAGAGAGATGTTGAATACCAGTGACTGTTATGAAATTATTCTGCTCCTAGACAAAACAAATGTAAGGAACAGAGTTTGCATTTTTGATGTTGTGTTAAGTATATCTAAATAAGTGAGGAAGATGACATACATATCCATTTCAGATCAGGATAAATAATTGCTTGTACTTATTTGTACTTACGTGTTGAAGATAGTTACATGTATAAGGAAACTCTCATTTTTATTTTCCAAATAATTCTAGAGGAGTGCTAATCCAAGGAAAAGCAATGAGCTTGGCAGCCAAAATTTATTATTCTTTAAATATTAAGCATTTTTTTTAACTTACAGGCAAATATTCATGCTTCACTCAGTACATTTCAAGATCCAATATGGATCCATATTAGGATATGCAAAAGCAATGGCTTCAGTATTCTTCAGTATTTAAATATCAACAATTCCATTTACATCTTCCTTGTGAATTTTTTTTCATTACATCTCTTCCCAAGTAGAAGAGCACAATAGCAAATCATATTTGGACGTCAGTACAGATGTCCTGAACTTTATCATCTGGTGATACTCACTGAGAAAAATGTATTTCCTTGATGATTCTCTTTTCTTCTCAAGTATGTCTTGGAAATACTAAACCTTGTTGCGGGCACAGGATTATGCTGAACTCCAAAGATCTTCTGCATCCCAGTCGCTTACTTAAAATTCTGAAATGTTTTATCTGAAGTTCAAATGTTTATTGGGAGTTTGATAAAAGTTTTTGGGTTATAGCATGAGCTATTAAAATGTCTGTGACTGAATACCGTGAGAGGTCAGTGGATTTTCAACATTTTGGCTTTTATACAGACAGACAGATAGAATCTGTTGCTCTTACGGAATGTGTCTTCCCTGGGGCTTGTAAGCACACACACCTGGGAGAATGTCATGGAGACCTGTGATAAAAGTGGCAGTAGGACAGAGACGTAGGAAGTGGGGAATCTGTGGCAAAAGTTACTATGAGACTAAGGACTAGGTATGTAGCCACATCTCACACTGAAGATTCTGCCAGGATTCGGAGGTCATTGTGCAGAGCTTGGACTAACATTAAAAAAAAAAGTTATGAATATTAATGACCAAAAAATTAAAGTCCTGACAAAGTATTTACTGGCAAATAAGCAGTGAGTTTATCCCCTCCTGGAAGAGACAGCATAAGGAAGGCAGACAGAATTCTTTAGAAGACCTCTGACAGTACTTAAGTTTTCATCTTTTCCAATCAATGTTTTTCAAGCACATTTTCCAGATTGGTAATGTAAACATTTGGCAAGTCAAAATTAAGCAGCAACCTCAACCCATCTCTTTCCAAACGCCATTTTATTGAAGTAGTAGCTCCTCTTCCTTCATTGGCCAGGTTTCTTGAATGTTATCCCTCTTTTTCCATTTTCACTCTCCAGTGCTCTGTGGATGAGATGGACCTGCAGTAGAGAGGGCTTGAGAGTCCTCAAATTCTCCTTCTCATGAAACCTCTGAAAACTGGTGCATAAATGTTCGGGCCTTCCTGCTGTGTAAAAGTTCGCTTGTCTGCTTCTGGCATGAGAAAAGAACTACAGTACACAGAATTCACCTAATTTGATTTTAATTTGAAAATGGAAAATTTCTGCAGAAATTACCACAAAAACTGTAAACAGCAATTGATTTAAAATTTCATCTACAACGAGATCCTTCTTAAAATGTTAGTGCTAGATGGGCAAAAAAATGTCATTGTTATTTTAACAAGGAGTTTCTTGAGCATTAGATGGTCTGTATATATCAGTTTATACTGCAGAAGTGCATACATTTCACAGATTTTGTCTAAAAAAGGTAGAGTGAAATAGGTGATATATTGCTGGAATTTTAATATTGGGGTTGGTAAACGAATGTAAACTTCTCTTTGCACTATCTGGCATTTTTGTGCAGTATATTCATCAAAAACAAAGAGCAGATAAAAGCAGAGTAAGAGTCTACAAATGCCCTTCCTTTACTTGCATTTCTGAGAAGCTCAACAACAGAACACAATAGCTGCTTCCCAAGACAAATGGAAAAAACACTGTAATTTCCAAAGAGTTATTGAACCCTTACACTGAAAGTAAATTTTAGAGCAAAAATGCAAACCACTGCTTTTCGAAAACCTGTTTTGGTCTCAATGGCTGAATAACCTCTCTTTCAGTGATCAGGGAAAAAGGGTCTGACCGTATTGCTTTGGCATTCTTGGGCATCAAGAACAGGCAGCATTTTAGATAAAATGACCTCTATTTTATAGGACAAATATTACAACATTCTGAGTTGTCTGATTGTCTGACACCAGCAGTGACATGAGAATAGTGAAATAAGCCATATAAATATTCAAGAAGAGACCATTTGCCTTAATACTTAATTTAGCTTTTTTTCCCTACTAAGTCTACGTACAGACCTGCTATCAGAGAAGCAATTTACTTGAAAGCCATGCTTCCTAATGTTCTCATTTTGATTTTGTGTTTGCAGATCAAAAAGGAAATCTACCCGTACGAAACTTTCTCAATTTATCACCTTGGTGGATTTCACATTTATTAAATTCTTATCCATTTGAGCCTATGCAAAACTCAATGTATAATTACCACCACTATGTGTCATGCATAAGCTATGGCTTGACTTTTTTTGATGTCACAGATGGTGCAACAGGTACAACAGGTCTTAAGAACTCTTCTCATCTTAACTTTCTCACTATAGACTATATATATTTTACTTAATTTAACATTATCATTCAGATGTCAAAGCAAATTAATATACCTATTAAATAAAATCAGAATTGATTCTTTCAACTGGTTGGTAACTTCTTCTATGAAATATTGTCAGCTGGATCATGATGATATTTTCCTAGTGGGAAAAAAATAAAAAGAAACCTGGAGGAAAATGGAAAGGCAGAAGGAAGCACAAGAGAAAAGGGAAAAACACTAAAAATTACTGGATTTGGTTGCCTCCATTTCTAAACAGGAGAAGTAAAGGCTTACTTTTAGAAGCATTTAAAATGCTTAATCTTACCTAAAAACATGGCTCATTCACTTATTTATGCTCTTAGTATTTTGAATCTCTGGCTTTCATTCCATACTTTTTTTTTCTGGATTCCTCCATAAGATGGAAAGGTTTTTTTCTGTAATAAAAAGAATAAAAAAGTTTTAAACCCCAGATTACTGGAATAAAAGAACGTGTTGTGGGAAGATGGCAAATAGCAGCCATAAATCATTTTCTTCACAGGAAAGGAAAGTGCTTTTTCACATTTTTGAAGATACATTATTACCTGGATTGGCCTGACCTAGTAGGACAATTCCTAGTTTAATTTGTTACTTTATCTGACAGAGCAAAAAAGGAACAGCATTTTTCCTCATAGTTTGGATTATTACGTAGTTTCATTTCATATGTTTATTTTTTGCAATAGATAGACAGCTGGACAAAACAAATTCTACAGTGAACATAGGCACATCCTAAATGGTCACGAACTGCAAATTTTAAGCTTGATATAAAGTCTTTCAGAAAATACATTGACAGTTTTCCTTAATCACACTGATTAGGATATGGGCAATATTTATTTTGGAAAGGTCACATACACTACATGAAAAAAACAGGGAGAAGACAATTGTTAGGAAATAACACAAAACTTTTATACGTGAACTGACTTTGTCTTTTAAAGAATGACCTCAAAGCAGCAATGGCCTATCTTATTTGGCAAAATACTTTAAATTAATCTGCACCCAACCACAGAATCATCTTGACCTCAATGATAATATTTCCAGTAAAACACTGTTTTCCTTGCTTCCCTGTCCTACTATGAAATTTGCTCCTGCAAGATGCATTGACCACACTGTCTCAGCTAATGGTGATTGTTTTCACTTTAATGTCTGCAGTAGCTGTGCATCCCCTTGCGGCAAGAGGAACATTAGAGGGACAAAAGTAGTGATATTCCATTCCAGTGAAGTGCAATGCAATGAAAATCTCAAAATACATTAATATTTTAAAGTACTGAAATTACCATTCCAGCAATAATGAACTCTTAACCACTGCAAAGGTATTCTAAGAGGAAAAAAGGTCCCATGGTGGTTTCTACTCCCACTGAAACTAAGAAAGAAGTTAATTACTGAAATTCTAATGAATGACAGTTTTCCACTGGCCAGACTAAAGGAAGGTACATTTATCTTTAGCACTTGCTACTCTCAGGGACTCTCACTGTTTGCTTGCTCTCTATCTGATAAAAGAAAGACAGCCATGAAAAATAATAGTGAAATATTTGGAGTTACTATATTAGTAATGCATGCAACTTCCAGAATACTGTAGATAAGAGCTAGAAATATCAAAAAAAGACTAAAGAGGAAAGAAAAACAAATGTGGCTTAAGAATTAAATGATGGCTCTTCCTTACCACCTCAGTACATTTCTATGCAAAATGCATACAATGAGGTTCCTCTGAAAAATACAATATTTAAAATACAAATTTTCAAATTGATCTGTCTGAATTACAAACTAAAATAATAATAACAATTATGACAATAATAATTATAATAAAACATTCAAACAGAATATGATAATTGAATCTGAACTCATATGCTTGCAAACAAAAAGCATGTGTATGTAAAAAAAAAATCCAGAGAGGCTGAGACACCAACTGAGTTTCAATTAGAAAGGAACACAAAAGGCAACATGAAATGGTTCTATAAATACACTGTAAATAAGAGGAAAACAAAGAGAAGAATAATTCCATTACCAAGTGTGAGAGAGACCAAATAATAGATGGCACAGAATAAAAGGCTGAAATATTCAGTTTATTTAATCTTTACCAAAACATTAAATTTTTACTAGTTACTTGACTTTATTTAGAAGATAGGAACACAATGCAAATCAGAATGGACTGAAAAACATGCAGCTAGAAAGTCTGAATTGTTAGGGTCATATACTTTTCTGAAGCAATCTCTAACTCTTTATTGTCATCCCCAATGACTGAAGGAAAACAACTTTAGGAACTATCTTTAGTAGAAAAGGAAAACTCAGAAATTCTCTTCTTTTTCATCTCTGGAAAGAGTCAGGGTGAAATTATTAAATAATCAAATAAATACCTGAAAATACTAAAGTAGAAGAAAATAATTAAACCTGGTTTAACAAGAGCAAATAATGTTTAAATTTTTCCAAGTTCTTTCTTTGACAGAATATAGTGAGTAAGGGAAGAATTCTTATTTGGATATTTACAATGTGCAATGTTTTTGGTATTATTCAAATGGCTTGGCTCCTAAAAAAGCTAAAGAAATATTGCTATAGATGTAACTTACATCAGTGGCATTTTTACAACAAATGGACTGGTTCATGTACAACAGATTGGAGCAGAAAGTCCCAAAAAGAATTATCAATATGTCTCTGTCAAAATGGGAAAGGATCTCTTGCAGATAGGATTTATTGTAGGCCAAGTTCCACTTAACAGTTTCAGCAATTTGGATGTCAGAGTGACATTTTCGCAGGAAACTGCAAAGAACAGGACTTGCAAGCTCTTGGGAGAATATGATCATAAATCAAAATGATCTTGGCTAATTGGAGAGAAAGCAAGAAATTGACAAGAGCAAATTAAATGAAAGCATGAGCAAAGATCCACAGTTCAAAGAGAGTATTTAAATGCACTCATACAAAATGAGACCTGTACAGGCGTACAGAAAAGAATCTAAGGGTTATAATGTCTTTGAAATTAAATATGAGTCAGCTACATGTTTCCATTATGAAAACATTAAATAGGCAATGCAGGTCAGAGTTTCAGCAACAGCAGTATCCTGTGTAGGACATGGAAAATAAGTATTGCCTCCTATTAGTCCTGATGAAACTGGAGATAACTTGATGTACACTCATTTAGGAAAAAATAGAAAATGTTTTTTAATTGTTTGGATGATGAAACACTGGAGCAGCCTAAATTACACTGTTGTGAAATCTCCCTCATTTTTGCTATTTATTGCATTTGAATTGAAGAAAGAAGAAAATAATGGTTTTATTCTAATGTTTATTTGACCCAGCATGCTGGATCTATTTCTTTCAAACAAGTAGTTGCTCAGTGAACTTGAGGCATAAGCTTTCAGTGGATACAAAAATGTATGGAAAATATAATCTATTTTTTTCCAGTGTAAGATTAACTAGAATGCTTTTCAGTCTTGCATTTTCTTTACGCTACTCAGGCCTTGCATATAAGTACATAGCCTTCATTTTCCACAATGGTTTTCTTAACATCCTTATGCCCCTTTTGATCGTTTTGATTGTAGTAGAATCATACTTGCTTAAGAAATAAATATTAAAATCAAATGCATATCCTTATATAAACCAAAATAACAGTCTCTATGCAGATCTTTGTTTTCATAACTTCACAAAAGCCAAAATTTTATTAACATTTGCAATTAAGTTTAATGATTAAATGAAGAAACCCAAACAGAATAAAAAAATATTTTATTTTTCCCATACAGTAGCTATGTAAAACTTTGAATGGTGTTGTATAATAAAGGTTTGAATCCTCCTAGATGTACACCTTTGACCCAATTCATCAGGGTTAGGTATAACAAAATTAAAGAAGATGAAATGCTGTACAAATGTAATCTTGCATGACAGAAGTATCTTCCTCTTCCAAAGATTTCATCAGTAATTCAGCTATATGGATAATGAGTGGCAGTAAAAAGAGGTTTGGCTTTATTTTTTTCTTTTACCTTTTGAATACCTAGTGAATACTTGCAATATTGAAGTGTTCTGCTAGAAGGGATCCTCAACTAGCACTATAATTACAGTGCAAATTGTGGAATAAACAATTGATATTCAAACATTACATTGTTAACTATGTTACTGTGAGCTCATAGGTGCAGTAATGTTTGTATCTCTTCAGTTATGGTCTGCATTTACAGCGATGAACTCTGAAGGCCAGATAACTATTAATTCCCCTATAAAACAAGTAATGTGACTCATACATTTTATTTGGTTTTTTAGAAATTCCAAAAGTATATTTGGCCATATTAATAAGTCTTAATTTTTTTTTTTTTAATTAAGAGGTTTTAAACTTTTAAAAAAGCTCAATTTGGACTTTATCTTTAAGTACAAAGTTTTACTTCATAGTCAAGTAAGGGGTTTAACGATTTTAAATTAAAAGGAAAGTTAGAGAAAGGAAATAAGTGAACAAGATTTTTTAATACAAAGATACATATTTAATTTAAAAATTGTGTCAATAAAGCACTTTCAGACTTTACTTAAGACCAGTTTATTTATTTTTATACTACATTTTCACAAACCAGAGAAAAATATGCCATGAGTATTACATAGTGAA
Source organism: Corvus brachyrhynchos (assembly GCF_000691975.1). NCBI lineage: Eukaryota > Metazoa > Chordata > Aves > Passeriformes > Corvidae > Corvus > Corvus brachyrhynchos. The sequence goes on along the minus strand of NW_008237226.1, from coordinate 6,893,423 downwards.
TGTCATGGGCAAATGAGAGGCTGAGGTAACTCATCTTCAGGTGATCAAAGGTGGTATCCAGACAATGAAACCCAGCTGATGACATAGACTTTATTCTATACTCCAGAAGCAATCTCTTCTACAGCCTGCATTTGCAGTCAAAGTAATAGGCCTCGCCACATTACTTTGTGTGGTTAATAGTGTGCTATTAGGAAAGATGTTTTTCATAAAAGTTATATGTTATTAATTAATCATGGAAATATACTTCTATTTTCATCTGCAATATTCCAAGTTATTTAATTATTAGCTAGTTGGGAAATGTCGATGCATCCATTTAAATTCAAACTGTTATTTATCTAGCATACAATCATAGCTGTATCCAATCTAAATTAAAAATGCATTGAAATGCACTGAAGACACTTTATTTAAAGTGTTACCAAATATGTTACAGGAAGTAAAGCTGTGTAATTACTTAAGGGATCATATTTATAGCACTGGAGTACCCCAAGCATTAAATGGCTTTTGTAGTTGATTAAATGTTGAAGTGATGCTGAGGTAGAACTGCCAACACTGCCAATGTGCAACCCATACATTTTTCTCCCAGTCTGTGAAATGCTGTGCTGGCATCCTTTAGGGCTGTCCAATACTATCCCTTGAAACAGCAATGAATGATGGAAATTAGGGTTTACTTGCAATGTGTGGAGGATTCAGAAAGTAGTATGAGAGATTAAAGAGTATATAATGAAAAATTAGAAATCAGGAGGAAATAGCATTATGGAGGTGGAGGAGTGATGTACAATGCTAGAAAGAAATAGCTAAGGATAAAAGAAGGTAGAGGTGAAAAGCACAGGGAGCAGAAAAACAAAGTGGACTTTATTTTATCTTGAAAATATTGTCTAGATACCTGACAAGAGGGTAGGAAAACATAAGAAAAGACATTTAAAAGGAAACTTTATGCGCTCTGTAAAGACTGTAAATCAGCAGAGGTGGTTACATCTTTAAATAGTCATGAGCTAAATAAGGTTTTTTACATGATCACAATGCAGTCTGGGTATCATCCTCAGCAAAAACAGGATTCTGTCTCCCACAGAGTGCAGCTGAATGAAATGCTCTTGGGTAACAGCAATAGGTCTATGTATGGTCAAGAAAAAGACTTATCGGAGAACATATGAAATCTTCAAATAAATTATTATTGGTCAGTAGTGAACACTGATTGGACAACACTACCAGGTTTTCTGTGTTATGTTCCTTGCCTTCCTTACACAACTGTTGTGAGTGAATGGTGTTTTTCTTATTCTTATGCATTAGTTCAATTAGTCCATACACAGTCTGTTTATTCAGATTTTGCACACAGAAAAAAAGGAAAGGAAAGGAATGATGGCTTGAGACAAAATAAAAAAGTGTGGTTTTTTAACCTCTGCTTCATATCCAGAACTCCCTTCTGAGTCTTCTAATACTGTATTTGGAAACAACTGTTCTATGTATAGAATTATGATATTTTCAAATATCCTTTGGGGGAAAAGGCAAATAGACTGCATGAAAATGAAGAATATAAGAATACTATAAAAAAAATTAGAAAGTGGTTCAAAGGTGCTCATTTACAATGGAGGAAATGAAATATGCAAATACATTATTATCACAGAGGTAGTTAACAAAAAATTTAGTAGGAAAAAAACATTGTGCCTTCTAATTCATCATTGTTTAGAAGATACCTGTGAGTTCTATCTGAAAAACAACAATGTGGAGAAATGCAGATGGTTGAATTTTGCCTTCTCTCAGTTACTTCTCTTACACATTAATTACAAGGGGGGAGGAGGCAAGAATGTTGCCTGTAAGAAGACAATATTATTTAAATACATAAAATAAAGATTGCATATAATTTAAATATTTATGTTAAATGGCTAAATAAAAGAATGAAAGACATTTTTGCCTCTCACTCTTCAACATGTTTTGTCTGCTCCTCAAAGCCATAGGAACTGCTAGAAACCCCATCTAAAAGGTTTTCATGGAAAATTTGAGCAGTTATACACTTCTGTTGCACTGCTTCTTTAATACTTCTTGACATGGTGGCTCCTGAGAATCATGACATGTACTCAGAAAAAAATTATTATGTATACATAAATGATTTTCAAAAGAACACTATTTGCTTTTACTTTTTAAGCCAACTGCTGCTGATATAATTTCACAGTTCAGAAAAAATAGTTTCATTGTCCTCTAAGATCTCAACTCAGAGATTAACTTTTTCACACAGCCAACTCTGGGTTAAGAAGAAAATTCCTTGTGTTTTAACTAGTGGACTGAAGTTGTCCATGAAGGGTCTATAAGTATGTTAAGACAGCCAAGATCTACCCACTCTCCCTTAAAACTTAATTTGAAAGTATGATGTTGTTACTACCTGTCTTGTTCTTCGAGAAAATCTTTTAATAAAAAAATGGGTTGCATCTATTGGCCTTTTAACTTCAAGGACCCATTCAAAACTGGAAAGAAAATGGCAGAAAAAAAAACTCTATTAATATTTAAAGACCATTTCATGAACATTTAGCAATAGATAAACATTGGCAATGTAAGGATAGTGTTTTAATCTAAGAATACAAATGACATAAGCAGAAGAAAACATTCTACAAGTACTTGCAGCAAGTACCTATTGTCACTGGTTTTTTGTCAATGTCTTTTAGGGGAAGCTTTCTGCATGAGTACATTAGGTTGGTTTAGCATTTGGCTGTTAAAAATGGACAGAAATTGGGATATTAGTAAAGACAAACTACATGAGAATACTTTAAACAGGAAGGCCATAAACTTTTGAGGACTGAGTGTCTTTTGAGCTCACTGAAGCAAATGGTTACAGGAATGAGGACAGTGTCAAGATAATTATGACTTCAGAAAAAAATTCACCATAGCCAAGTTAAATAGTAAACAGAGGGGTTTCACAACCACAGGTAGGCATGGCAGAGCTTGACATGTTAAACTGGAAGGTACAAAGGAAAAGCTATCTACAACAATGTCTGTATTCTTCAAAAAGGTATAGCTAGACACTTCTCACACTTGTCAGTTCTTTAGATTTTTTCTAACTTCAGAAGACAAGTGCAAAATTCTTTCCAAATATTTGTGAATAACACAAACACATTGGTCTGAGAAGAGTTACCATATACCTTACTATGTCAGAGCTAGGTGATATTTTGTTATTGTAGACATTTTACTCCCTCCATATTTTAAATCAATAAAAAAGACCAAAGACTAAAATTAGAACTGGGCCTCTATGTATTTACATGAGAAAATCTCAACTTTATTTTATATTTAATAAATGTGTCTTTTATATACATCCTTATATTGTCATTAAGCATCATTTGAATATAGGCCTTTGCTGTGATAAAGATACTAATGAGGATGCTGGCAATTCATTTTAAGAGAAGCCATAAGAAGGAATTGACAGACTAGACATTGGGTAAGCAGAGTCCTGGAAAGCCTATATATCTTTCAGAAGCAAATTTTAATGGGATTGGCCAGGTGTGAAGTGATGGATCAGGAAACAAGCAGTGAAACAGGACTGGACCAGAATATTTGAGACAAATTTAAAGAATTTAAATTTCATCACTGTGATTTCCATGAATATGAAGAAGATACGGGAAAGCAAGCTAGGAGGTTTAGCAACTTCTGGAAATATTAACTTCTGATAAAATCTCACAAAGCAAAATGGGTTTGATAGTCTATTTCTTGCTTTGTACTTCAAAAAAATATTGAAGGCCTTGCTTGGGTAGGCAGGATGGAGGGGAGTATCTGCTGAGAACCATAGGTACTAAACTCATCTCAGTGTGATATTTGTAATTTGTGTTCACACGTATTCAATACATCCACAGGTTTAGGGGTTTTGTTTGGTATGTTTTTTGTTTTGGTTTGGGTTGGGTTTTTTTAAGGAAAAGAAAGGAAAGAAAGAGAAACATTTGCAAGAAAAACAGTACCCTATTTCAGAAATAATGTTTGCTGGCAAACAAGTACAGTATGTGCTCTAAAACAGTTTAATCTAATACAATATAAAGTGAATTACTTCTTGAATTGCCACCTTCCAAAAGAAACAAGTAATAGTTCAGAGGATGAAAATTACTGATCGATTCTGCTGATTATATATATTTATTGTAGGCTGTGCTATAAATGTACCAGACATGGAATAAGCCAACTCTTTCATTCTACAAAAAAACCCGAAAACCCTCAACAAAACCAACACGCAACACATCAGTTTTTTCTAGTACACTGGAAACATATTTTTCATAGAAATAAACACATTTGGCAACCTTTTCTTTTTCTCTTTTATTTTGATAAAATAAAAGGTACATAGCAGGGTGTCTTGTAACAAACTGTCTCTTGAAATTGCAACAGGACACTCTATTTGCCTAGTGGCCATTTAATTTAATGGGATTTTTATTAGGGTACACGTACAGGGTTACTTAAACCACAGGGGTCTTTGCAAGTAAAAGCACAATCTGAACATTGAAAAAACCATTCACACTTATTTTATTTTTAAAATAAAATATATTTCATTTTGATTCAACATTTTAAATTGTGTTTTTCCTAACCACTTCTGTTGCTGTATAAAATATAATTCAATTCTTTAATTGTCACTGCATAACAGTACAATTGCTTCGAGAGTACCAAAAGACTTTACAACTAAATAGCATTATCTTTCCACCTGGAGCCTGTAAGTAAAATTTATATCCCAAAAATTCTCTTTATTGTCATACTTGAGGGAACATTTCTATTTACTTCATATTTTCATGTTCTAATATTTACACACATGGAGTCAGGAAAATGGCTGTACATGGATGACCACAAATACCTGAAATATCTATCATGTCTTTAGACTTTTGAATCTCCTTTATTTGACTGTTATTCCATTTAATTAGTTATAGTTACATTTTAGAAAGGCTCTATATTATTAACAAGATTAATTCACATTGTGATGATGTTTTGCATTTAAGTCCATTAATAATTTCATCTCTTTCTTAAACTACTTCATTAAGGTTTTCCAAAGTGAAATATCAAAAACTACAACACAAAATTTTGGGGCTCTCAATAAGGAGATTACAAAGTGAAAAAGCCTCTCACAGGAAAATGAATTTTTTATTGATAAATGCTTCTTATAGCTAGGGATCATTTGAACTTTAAAAAATCTTACCTGAACTGAAGTTTTTGGGCTTTTTACATATTGTAAAGCACAGTTTAAACAAACTGCTCTTTGTAAGAAATAACCAATAAGAAGTAAAAAAAATAGTAATACCAATATGTATACGATGGTTAAAAATATTCCAGCCAAGAACATGGAACAAATGGATGTGGACAGGATGGTAGCAGTACAATTATTTTATTAACTGAAGGGAAAATTGGCTAAGAAGCTACACAGCAACAATGTACATTAAAAAACATTATCAGGGCTTCTAGTCAAGCATTCAAGATTGTTAGAATTTCATGCTTCCATAAATGAAGTGTTACTGTGTTTTGGAAAATCAGTACCAAACACCCAGCCTGCATTAACAAATATGGAAAGCTTCTGGTGCTAATCACTACTCAACCTAGGCCAGTTGTGTTACTTCCACAAACGAATGAACAACAATTCCCTTCATAATGGACTATGAATACATCAAATCCTAGTAGTGACCAAATATGAAAGAAAATTACTATTGAATCACACAGTTCAATGCAAAAAAAAAAAAAAGATCACCATTCTTTTCTGAACTATCTGCATCTATCGATCTGTATATGGTGTTTCTATCATGCATATATATATGTTCTATTCTCTATGATTCTATGATTCTGTATGATTAGTGGATAGATCTGCTTTTCATACTGAACATGTAAATTCAAACACTTGCAAAGGTATTTATGCATAAGCTAAAGTTGCTTTGTCATTTCCCTGTTCCAAAAATAGAAGTAATTTAGCAAAACAAGGACCAGTTGGATCTCTCAGAGGCAGGTTACCACTCCTCATTGCAAACAATGAATAATCAGCTACAAATATTCAAAATGAATGATTTACTAATAATAGATGAATTTCAAACTGTTGGCTGACATTGCAAGAACTCACGAATAGCAATTAATAATTGTATTAAAATTGAACTAGAAATCTTTATTCATTAAAAGATTTATGATGAGAAAAAGGGCTAAATTGACAAAGAATAGTGGGCATGCCTCTGAGCTCACTTTTTTAGGATTAATTGTACTGATTTTGATTAAGTCAGTAGGCTTGTTTGTTTGTTGTTTCTAATTCACAGCAGTCTAACTGAATAAAGAAGAACAGTAATTTTTATAGGCAAGACAGTAAATTTCTGTTTAAAATATCAAGAAGAATCTATATGTAAAGGCCACATGTCACAGAAAAGAAGCTAAGTAATGAGCACAAGTAAGAATCAAACATTATATTACTAGTTAATGAGATTACTTTAAAATGAAGATATGTCATTCCAAGGTAAATTACATGATTCAAACAGTCTTGTTTCAAGTTCTGTGACTTAGTCTACGGAAGTGAAGAACTGGTGCACAGCCTTATTTGATTTTAGAAGGTGTGACACTAGAGACTAAATACAATGTTGCTATTAAACCATGAGGGGGAAGACAATGTCCTGCTTCACAATTTGTCTTTTTTATATTGCTTAAAACAAAGAAGACAGGATGTATTCTGCACAGTTTATTCTGTACTGTAAAAACAAAGCAAGTGTTTAGAACTTGTTATATGATTGTTACAGCATAGTTTCCTTTTGAAGATATGGGTACAAGAATTATGTGACTCTTTTCTGTTTTGAGAAAAAGCCAGTTCCTTGGCTGATTCCAGAATGTGAAAACTAACAAGGTCACTCAGAGCCACACTGTCCTTTCTTGCTGATCTATGCTTCATTCACTGAAAATGTAATCCAGTATTATGTCATGATGTTCAAATTTCAATTTCTCAAACCAGTGTAAATAACAGGAAGTTATGAATAGGAAACTAAAAACTATAGAGCACACTGAAAAAGGAATCTATAAGAGTGATTGAACATCACAAGACACTGGGAGAAGAGAGGATATGTTATAGTCAGTAAATCTGGGAGGCTTATAATTTGTGTTTAAGTTTATAATTGGGCATTGTAACGAATTTAAAGGGAAAAAAATTGTAATTATATATCTTAATGCAAACAACAGGTATCAAACCACTGGATATTATGGGTAGAGATAGCCGATACTACAGATGAAATTATCTTCTTTTCTACAAGTTACCACTTTTAATATATCAAAAGCCAGTTCTCTGATGCTGCCAATTTTACACAATCAAAAGTCATAGCTTTTCCCTCAAAACCATGAGTTTGATTTTAAAATTGGGAGATTTTATTTTGGTGTATGTTCTCTTCCCTGGCGAGATTTTAACATTTGAACACACATGAAGAAATCCTGTCCTCTCCCAGAAGAAACAGTAAATTACCTCAGTGAAAGCTTTTCATACACAGAGCAGGAGCTGAGAAAAAACTTGGTATGAGTGAAAATATAATTGTCAAAAGAAAATCTGCTTTTAGCCAGCAATATTCTAGTTTTGTACAAGAGCTACAACTTACAAACTGTAAAATCCTCAGTTGCTTAATTTTTATCATCTGATTTAAAAAAAAAAAAAAGAAAAAAAGACTGTTGCAGTGGCAAAGTCCACTTTACACCCCCACATTGCTTTGAAAAGGGTCTCTCCGTAAACCTCTGTACTAGAAAGTTCTCCCTTTACCAAGATTCTGCTGGTCGCTGACTCTCTCCCCCTCCCATCCCTTCTCCTATTGGCTCCTGTTATGTCATTCACCCTTGCCTCTGCCCCCTAGCCCTCAGACCATTGGCTTCTGATGCTTTGCTCACCCCTGGGAGCCTTCGGGATACAACCACGCACACACTTCATTCTTGGTTCTTTGTCCCTGCTTCCTTCAAGTGTGTTGGTTTCATTAAACGCCTCGGAATTGCATGCAGGGAACCCCTCTTACCTCTTTGTCTCGGGTTCATGCTTAGACTGTGTGTGAGTGGGTGTTTGTGACCACCTGCGAAGGTGAGATCGGGTGCCCGCGTAGGCGCTGGCAGAGCGCCGCCTGAGCGTCTCCACGTGGGACCCTATGGAAAAAACACAGCATTGGTTCATCGAAGCCCTCCTTTAGTAAAAGACAATATTCAGTTTTCCATCATTCCTCTTCAAAAGACTTGTCAGACAGAATAACATCAGTTCCAAGAAATCTATACATTTATTCCCATTGTACATCTACAGGAAAGGGATGATATTAAAGAAATCATCATACTATAAGAAATCCAGAGTGCTAGCAGGTAAAAGATATCCGAAGCATTGTGTGACCACCTCTTCAGGACAGAAAATCCTGCCCAGGACTATTGCACTTAGCTATACTTAATTCAGTGTAAAAAAGTCAGTGAGGTTTAAAAGCTTCATACAGAGTTTCTAATTGAATTTAGGTGAAGCAAAACTAATGTACTGTTTGGCATATCTGAATCACCCTTCCTAAAAGAAGCATTTTACTTCTTCCTATGGTTTATGAGCAAGGATTCTGCTCACAGACTGTAACCTGTGCTAAACAAGTGTGTTGATGGGTATACATGTGAGTTAGAAGCACTGTTCTACTCAAAACCTCTCATTCACCTCTGGCACACACCCATGGCTGGCCCTTAAGTTACAGAGCTGTAACTTGAAGTGATGCCATGTAGAAGGCCACATACTCTAAGCCCTGTACTGATCACTGATCACATCTGATCCTTATCTCTCCATGAGCAATCCTGTTATTTTTGAGCTCCAGAGTACAAACATGAAGCATGTAAAGTGAGAGGAACCATGTGCACAGCCTCCTGTATTCTAAGGAATAAGCAAACCAAAAGGCTTTTTTAAAAGATATGCAATACTGAGAAAATAGTCCCTTTCTCAGAATATAATTAAATGCGTGCTCATACTATGCAACATATTCTCTATTTAAAGGCAGAATACTAAATTTTAGGGCAAAATAAGAATTCTTTATATCCAATTAACTGAAGTAATTTTCTATATTTTGCCAGTAACACATGTAGCGCATCAGTGCACCAAATAGATCTGTAGGTAGGTAAGATGACAGATGGATAGATAGATAGATAGATAGATAGATAGACAGATAGAAAAGCAGATAGATAGACAGGCAGAGACAACTTTCACTAGACCAGGTTGCTCAAAGAGCCATCCAACCTGGCCTTGAACACTTCCAGGGATGGGGCATCCACTGCTTCTCTGGGCAACATGTTCTATTGTATCAGCACACCCATAATAAAGCATTTCTTCTTAATATCTAATCTAAAAATACCCTCATTGTGTTAGAAGCCTTTATTCCTTGTCCTTACATTATGTGCACTTGTAAAAAGACCCTTGCTGGCTTTCTTGTAAGCCTCTTTTAGGTACTGGAAAGCTACTCTGAGGTCTCCTCAGAGCCTTCTCTCCAGGCTGAACAAGGCAAACCCTCATGCTACCTTTATAGAGGTGTTCCAGCCCTCTGACCATCTTCATGGCTCTCCTCTGGATTCACTCCACCAGGTCCACATACTTTTTATGTTGGGGACCCAGAGCTGGATGCAGTTCTCCAGGTGGGGTCTCAGGGGAGTGGCGTAGAGGGTAAGAATCTTCTCCCTTGACATCCTGCCGACACATCTTCTGATGCAGCCCAGGACGCATTTGGCTTTCTGAGCTGCAGGTGCACATTGGTGGGTCATGTTGAACTTCCTGTTAACCAGCACTCACAAGTCCTTCTCCTCAAGGCTGCTCTCAATCCACTCTCTACTCAGTCCTGATTTGTGCTTGGGATTTCCTCGAACCAGGTGCAGGACCTTGCACTTGATTTTGCTGAATTCTTTGAGGTTTGAACAGACCCACCTCTCAAGCCTATGAAGGTCCTTCTGGATGGTATTCCTTGCCTCCAGCATATCAGTGGCACCACACAGCTTCGTGTCTTCAGCAAAGCTGCTGAGAGTGCACTCAATCCCACCATCTATATGACCCATGAAGATGTTAAACAGCAACACCCCCAATACCGTTCCCAAAGGAATGCCACTTCTCACTGGTCTCTGCTCAGACATCAAGCCACTGACCAGAACTCTCTGAGTACAGCCATCAAATTCCTTTTCCACCAAGTGGTTCACATCAGATCTATGTCTCTCCATTTTAGAGACAAGGATGTCGTGTGGGATAGTGCCAAATGCTTTGCACAAGTCCAGGGAGATGACATCAGTTGCTCTTATCAACCAATGCTGTAAACTTTTTGAACGTCAAACTGATTAGTGCTTTTTTCAATCTTCACTGTTGCCAAGCACAGATCATTGACAGATGTTGCAGTGGGGATCCTGCAACACGCATATATCAAACCAGGAGTCCCGTGGAAAGGAAATATATATGGACAGACAGATTCTTGATAGCTGTTTCAGAGATGTTTATTTCTCCAGCCGCATGGCCGGGGCTCTGCCCAGGAACTGTTCCAGTCACGGGACCAAGGGTCCTTCTGCCCGCGCAGGGAACACAAACCAACCAATGGGAACGAGGCTGAGCAGGGGCAGGGAAGCCCCGTGTCTGTGCCCTCAGGGCCCCTCTCCCAGGGCTACACGGCAGGGGAGGGACCCCAACAGACAGACACTTGGGTAATACTGTTTTTAGTTTTTCTTGTTTTGTTGCTTGAGTCTCTACAAAAGGTTGCTTGTCTGTGCAAGTGCTATTAGTTGCCATGACAGTATTTGTGATATCAATAAAGCAGCAGTTAGTTTGAAATCTCCTGCTCCCAAAAGGTCCCTGGTGCCCCCTATAAAACATGCAAAGACAGAGCCTGTCTTTCACGGTTCAGATCTCCAGAAAAAAATCAGATATAGGGGCACAAATTATTCTTAACAAGCTCAGCTACTGTCTTTAATTCTGTAATGCAAAGCCTTTCTGTAATTCTTTGATTGTGATACTTCACATAAGCAGTGGTGAGAAACCTGATTTCTTGTTGGGGAAGGAGCACAGGGAAAGACAGAAAGATTGAACTCTTGGACCAGAGGGCCTTACCACATAAGGAGCTGAAGGGGTCTGTTTTTAAGGTCAGTTCTGCTTTGAGGTCAGCATAGACAAGCTCCAGATGTCTCCTCTAACTTAAAATATTCTGCAATTCAATGACTCAGTGGATGGATTCCTTCAAAAATTACTCAGCATCTTCTTTTTACTCAGATTTAGAGGGTGTTGTCAGAGGGTAGATGGCAGGTTGGCATGCTCAGTGTGACCAGATTCAGAGGGCAATCTCTGGTTTTATGTTAACACCAGTTTATAACAATAAGGAACAGGAAATTTTAGCTCAAAGGAACACTTTGAAAAGTAGGGTCTCTCATTTTCAATATCATTCAAAAACAACCAGAGCAGACTGCTGCAAAAGTATCTCATGGAGAGGCTTCACATGAGTATGAACACAGGTAGAGAAAAGCTTTATTCTTAAGAATGCAAGGGGCAATGACAGGAAAAATTGTCACCTGACGACACAGGTTGTGGTGCAGGTCATAAAATGATTTCGCATTAAGCAGATATAATGCCCATTTAAGAATCTGAAACACTCAAAATTCTTTTAGTGCTTATCTCTATCAGCTGAAATTATTGCACAAAGAGCAATAATAATAATAAAAATAATAATAATAAGGAATAATAATAATCTGTAGGCAGAACTGAAAAAAACAACATAAGGTCAAGCAGATACTTCCATTTTCCTAAATCAGTTATAAATATTATGCCATGGAAGGAGGGTAGCTACGTAACTACTAAAATAAGTGATAAGATAAATAAATAGTATATGAACTATGAAGCTATTATTAATGAAATAATTCAGTTGTGAATAGGCTGCAGTGTTTTCTCTTTGTGCTTTGTTCTGTTTTGTTTTGTTTTAATACAGGGAAAAAAGTATAAATGACTGAACTAGCAATATCTATTTCTATAAAAAGTATACATAATTAGAACACAACTAATTTTGATAAAATGCATTTGCAGGTCTCTTTTTAAATATATGTTTTGTGCTTCTTTGTATAAGCTGTGGGGGACATAGAATTCAATATAATTAAAACTATAAATAGTAAGACTTGCTTCTTAAAAGTACTGAGGATTTGAATTCAAGGGCTATTTTCTTCAATTTTCACTCGTTTGTTGACTAGGCAGAAGAACCTTTTACATTTACCTTGCTTTTAGGTCTTATATAATTTATTGCAAAAATGCCTGTGGAAAGAAAGAACCAAGAACTGCTATGACTAATTCCCTAAAGATATCCTAGTGAGCATCAGTTGTCCCTGATTTTTGGCCTTTTTGCCTGTTGACATTTACTGTTCCTTTTTAGAGCCATTAGGAAACTGCAAAACATAGCTTCTGGTACAGTGGAAGTCCCCTGTGACAGGAGACCAGGACAAATCTGAAAATTCTTCGGTGTAAATGAGCAGATCTTGGAATCCACAGACTGATAAAATATAGGCAATGACAAGAAGGACCTTTTTGGATCATCAGCTTTCCACTTATACCAGAGAAATAGCACATTAACACTCTAAAGATGTTTACTTCTACAAATTAGACAAGATGGAGAAAACTGAATTATCAAATAATGCAAATTAATGCAAAACAAAATCTAAATCAAAAGTAGCTGTTTTTTATTTAACACTTACTAAAATTAATTGGAATTAGATCAGTAAAAACTGCTGTGACCTGAATTAAACTACATAGAACCAAAAATCCCTATGTATATAGATCACCAGCTGATAAGAACTGCACTTCTGAGAACCCAGAGACTTCAGCAGAGACCCTATCCTAGAGTTAGTCTCTAAGACAGGAAAGTTACTGTGATTCTGAATCTCAAGCTCCATCCAAGCTCTGCTTCTCTTTCAGCTCCATAGAAGGTGTCTGAAAAATAAACAATAAAATCTTTCAGAATGAAGAATGGTTTTGTAATGAAGAAAGTATGCTGGGACTAGTTCCCAGACCTGCCACAGCCTCTGTTCTGACCTTAATCTCTCTATTATGCAGTTCCTTATCTGTAAAACAAGACAGTAATACTTCTGTTCTCCCATTCTTTGTCTGACTTAGTCCCCTGAAGTGTCGGATCTTCAGAATAGCAACTGATTTCATTTGAGTATATTTTCTGGTCCTTACATATCTACATTTTAATCCCAGCTGAGGTGACAGAGGTTCTTCTAATACAAGCAATTAAAAAAAAATCACTGAATGTTTTTTTTGGGAATAGAATCATATCTGAAACCTCAAAATGTAATACTGAAAAGCTTTCATGATAAAACTTCTGTGTCTAATATCTGCATTGGAACAAAAAGAAGTGTTGGGGGAAGGGGTAAGTAGTGGATAAAATTGTGGCTAAATATTTTGCTGAAACTCTAGGCTAACAACATAATTACTTGAAATAACTTACATGAAAATACCATATTTTATTGAGTATATGGACCTGTGAAGTCCTGGATCCTTTTAGATAGGAAAGTATCCGGTATCCTGGATGTTTTTCTTACATAGCAAGTTAGGCAGATTACCCCACTTCCACTGACAAACTGTCTTAAACTAATTCAAATTAATTGCAACACTAACATGTATGCAAATTAATTGATGCACAAAAAAAGAGTTATTAAATATATAAAAAGTTAGCCAAGTACTTTGATCAAGACTATCTGAAAAGGAGTATGAAGGGAAACTACACTGAGAATCCGCAAGGCAGCATGAAGACCGACTGAAAGAGAAAAAGATTCCTGGATCATTTCCCAAAATGATACCAAAATGATTCCCAAAACCGTACCTGTCATGGGGGACATTAAATACCAATACAGCTGTTGGATAAAAACAAAAGTAATCAAGCATGCATCATCACAGAGGGCAATTTTATGATCCAGAAAGGAGAGGATTTAACTAGCTTGCTCAAGAAGGAACTAGGAGAAATTTTGAGAAATAGTGACATTCGATACTTTTTGACCACAAGCTACTTCAATTTAACAAACTAAGCAATGTTCTCCCTGAACAAACCAATATAAAAATACTGTATTTTCTAATCATAAAGTGACACAATTGAGGTGGTTAGTAGTAACTCTTTCCAATGTTCAAAGGTCGAATCCCAAAACTATTTGCTGAAATAAATATATTTGGAAACAAGTTATGTAAGAGGTAAGGCAATGAAAAAAAATATTATAACGTAAGGGTTAAGAGATTAAGGAAGATATCTGCAGGTCTGATAACTGAACAAAGAAAAATAAGTGAAATTTAGTTCATCAATAAATAAGGAGTGGGATTAAATAAATTATACAAACATGTGCTCCTAAGGCTCAATTTACAAGAAAGAAGTGTTAGTGCTGTACAAAATTAACAAAACAGCTTTGGACAATTAGTAGGTAATAATGACTTTGACCACAGATTCTAGGGTATTCAGGGACTCTGCTAACAAACCTACTGAACCACTAACAATGCCATGTATTTAACTCCATTGCTTAGGGAAACATATATAATGTAAGGAATATGGAAAATCATATGAAGAAACCTAGAATTTTATAGTGTTGTTTGAAGAGAGACACAGATAATTACATACCCTCTTCAGCCTCCTCACTCAGGCAGCAGATCTGGTAACAAATTACCACGGACAGTCACAGTTTATCTCTTGAGATGAGCATTCAGTATCCCTCCCCTTTTCTTGCTGATCTGCACACTGCCCTCTGTTCATTCACCTATGTTCTCTGCCTATAGAATAACAAAGGAGAGATGTGGGGATCTGTCTTCCCAAAACTTTCCACTTAGCAGTGTGTAGTCACAATGGAGCACCAGTAAATATCCCATCTTTCCCCAGGCTGAGTAGAGTGATAAGGTAAATATCATTTTACAAGCCTTTCATATTCTTGCTCCCCTGTGGAACTAACACATCTATGACAATTTACCCCTAAGCGAACATTTAGAAGATTGCAGTCATGGCACTTGTGTAACAGGAGGGTCATAAAATGAGTGGATGAAAGAAATGCAACATATTGCCTACATACACGTTAGTTTTAGGTAGCATCAACTAAAAAACAATATGAAATAACATTTTATGAGGGAAAAATCTAGAAACAAACACACCTCGAATCCTGTGTCCAGTTCTGAGCCCCTCACTACAAGAAACACATTGAGGTGTTGGAGGGAGCACGAAGAAGGACAGTGGAGTTTGTGAAGGGTCTAGAGAATAAGTCCTATGAGGAGTGGGCTGAGGGAGCTGTAGGTGTTCAGCCTGGAGGAATAGAGACTTGAGGGAGACCTTATTGTTTTCTACAACTACCTGAAATAAGATTGTAGCCATGTGGGGGCTGGTCTCTTGTCCCAGGAAACCAGCAACAGGAAAATAGGAAAAGACCTCAAGCTGGGCCAAGGGAGGTTCACTTTGGGCAACAGGAAGAATTTCTTCATGGAAAAAGTTCTCAAACATTGAAATGGACTGAGCAGGGTAGTGGTGAGGTCGTCATCCCTGTTCAAGAAATGAGTGGTCATGACACTGAGTGCTGTAGCTTATTTAACAAGGTGGTGGTTTCAAAGGTGCAACTTGATGATCTTTTCCAACCTTAATAATTTTACGGCTCTATGGTTCTATGATTCTATATCATGACAGAGACAAAAAAAGTCACTCTTTGAGGTCTGAATACCAAATTGCACCTAAAATACTGTAGGCAGATTTCTTAGGAGAGTACAGAAAGTTGAAAGGAATTCAGAAAGGAGCACCAAAAGTCATGCTGCTGCAGTAATTCTCATCTTATTAAAGAGCCAAAATGCTTGTATATAAAAGCAATAGCTTTTAAATAATGAAAGAGTATAACCATCAGACAAGACCAGAGACTACCAGGAGGAATGGCTTTATAGATGGGTCAGGAAGATGAATGTCGATATTTGACTTCTGAACATGATATGTATTTGTTTATGTCCAGAAAAGAGACAGAAGCCCACACAATAGACAACTTGAACTAGACCAGGAGAAAAAAAAAAAAACAAAAGAAATATGCTTCGAAGCACTTTATGATTGGCAAAAGGAAAATAACATGTATTTTATGTGTCAGTATTCCTTTTTCTTATTTATCAGAAGGGTAATATTAAGGACAATATAAAATACATATGCAACATAGTAATAAAGAAGAATGATGAAGAAGTTTCCCTTGTTTATAAAATATTTTTTCATTAAGTCACTACCAAAAAACGAAACTTCTTTTTTTGCTTTAAACAAAGCTCATAAGGAGCAAAGTTCTGTTCTGTTGTCCCTGACAAATACAAGTATTTAAAAAGCAATCATTTTTTTGCTTTTTGGAATTTATAGTGAAGGCAGCACTTTATAAATTTACAGCACTGACTAGTAACAGCAGGAGCCACTGTGTACTTTGGTAAACATATTAAGAAGAAAGTAGAGAAAACAGAATAAATGTTAAGAATAGTGGAAAGTAAATTTACCTAACATTTCTTGGAATTTAAAAATGGGGGGAAAGTGGAAGCAAATACCTAAGGTTTCAAATGATCTTTAAATAAGTTACAACAGAAACATTCACAAAATTAAAAAAAAAAAGATTAATATAAGGAAGATAGATAAATATCAACAAACAAATTCAGAAGGAGGATGTTAAACAGGCCAAGTAGAATATAATTTAAAAACTGTATTTAGCAGAGATAGTACAAGATAATGTCAAGAGAATAATGTCAATGAATAATGAAAAGGCAGAGATCACTGGCCAGACAGAATGCAGCTGCAATGTTGTTGCATCATCTGAGCCTGCACTGTATAAAGGAAAAGAGTTTTGAAAAGATGGTATACAAAACTGTCAATTTGAAGCTTGAGCAAAATTATTGAGAACTGATTGATAAATGTCTTCTTTATCTCTACTCTTTGCCCTGAGAAAAGCTAGAAGTTATTTATCACATATACAGCATGATAAGTAGATATTTTGCTGAAAGAAAAAAAAAAAGTAGGAATTTGAGAGATAAAATGGAAGGCAACCATAATAAGAGTTCCCAGAAGGTAGAATAAAAGGAAACCCGCATTAATTTTGTTTTTCTGAAATACAAGATTTTTTTCCAGTACTTAATGCCACTATATCTTATAATTGGAGAACTCTGTTGAAATAATGCTTTTCCTCCTTTTCATAAACCTAGTGGATTTCAATTTGGTTGGTTTCAAATCAAACTGGACATGTGCCACAGAAAAATTAGTGCTAATGAATTCCTGGGTTGAATGTACCATCTCTGAATTTTTAACACTTTTTAAGAAAAGATCAACATGCATTAATCAGGCAACATAGCAGTATTTCATTACTCTAATGTATTTTTCTCAAAGAGCCAGGAAATTTAAATAACTATTGGAAGACTCAGAAATACCCCACACATTAGCAATACCTGCTTGTCAATAGCTGAAGATAAACCAAAATGCTTGGCTCTCTTTTCATTTTTATTACACTTGTTAACAAAGTGATCTGACTTCAAATTTCTTAACATGTGGCTTGATTTCTTGGAGACACATATTTCTCTCTTACATTTCTGCAATCAATGTTCTATTTTGCCTAAGTGACCACTAACTTTATCAGCATTTCTGCAAGCTGCAGAAACTTGTTGCAGATACTTTAGCTGTAGGATCAGCAGAATTAGGAAATACGTATTAGGGCTCACTTCCGTCTCATCATGAATAGGTAGTTCAAAATTACCTTTGGAAAAAAGAGACAAAAACAATACTGGGTGTTCATAGGTAGAGAACAACCTCTTTATGAAGCAGGAATATATGTGTCACAGGAGGTAGCAGTCAAGAAATAATTTTCCCACTCTCTTCCCTTCTCACATCTTTCTTGCAGCAGCTATTGACCAAGATTCCCATTCTGAGTACTATCAGTAGCTGTAATGGCAAGGTAGAGTTGCCCAATTTTACATTGAACTAGCACTGTCCTTGCTGAAGCTGTAGGTTTCAAGCAGCACTTTTTCTATTAGATCATTAGTCATTTTTCAGTACAGGTGGAAGGGAAATCCTTTCCCACTGCCTAAGATTTCATTTTCTTTTATTTCAAATCAAGATGAAAAATTAAATTATCCAAATTTTATCAATTGTTCAAGCAGAATATATTTCTACTATATAGGCTGTTGAGTTTCATTTTGATCCATTATGATCCACTACATTATTTAAATAACATCCTGTTTTCAAGTTTAAAAAAAAGATATTTTTGAACTAAGAATTTACTTATTGCAAATTCTTTGTAATGTTCCATATGCCTCACAAACTGTTTTATTTGGTAGACAACATTCCCCCTACAATGATGAGCAAGAACACTTTGGCTCCCTATTTTTTAGACCACCGTCCCTTTACCTTCATCTGCACGGGGGTAAATACTGTCTTGTTGTCAGTCTGCAAAGTCATTTCTGAAAGATTTGTTTAGCGTGGTTCATTACCATGAAATTTAGTGTTGTTAGTATTGCAAAGATTATGTGCAAATGAGAGCATCTGTAATTCTAATGCTCACAATTTAGCTCTGTTTTTTGCTGTTAACCAGACTTATTAGCATTTTTGACTTAGAATATTATTTGTTGAATAGAAAGCATTGCAATCGATGATCACTGTTGGGTATAATAAAAAATTCACAATTTGATAGAATTAGCTGAGTAACTGTGCTCAATTTCCTTGTAGTATTGCTTTGGATACAAAATTGCGAGAGAATGGAATAATACTCTGCTCCAACAGTATATATCCAAAGTTATAGTATCTGAGTATATGTCACCATAACATAGGGTCTTCCAAAACAAATAACTTGAGGAAAAATTTAAGTGCTTGGCTACATAATCACTGGCACTGTTTCAGAGTTCCTGTGTGTAAATACTGACATGAAAAAATGCATAGTACATTTTAGATGAACTTGAAGTTCTAGAATTCACTGTGGGCCAATGGGAAAAAGAGACAACTGAGAGAATAAAAATGTTTGGGTGTATAATCTCCTTTCTTAAAAGTCAGCATGATATTTTATCCTTTTTTTTTTTTTTAATGACCGTTGAATTGAACAAATAGGAGAGAGAGGATTGATAAACGCCAATTTAGAAATACAGATTTGTTAAGAAATGCTGTTTTCAGACTGAGGCACTTACGGTTATTTGGAGAAATAACTCAGCAGTATCTGTTTGTGTGTTTAAAACTGATTCGAGAAAGTCTGAAACCACCCAAACAGGTGAGGGAGCTCCACGATATTGATATCCCTGTAGGCTTTTTAGAGTTTCACCCTGAAATACTGGTTATAGATATTCTTTTACATATGTGCACTGAAGCACAGTAATTGAGTCCTTGTGTGTATAGCAGTTAGAAAGCCAGTGCTAATTTTGAGTACAATACAGACCCAATTCTCCCTGTACTACTATATATAGTGGAAAAATTTCAATTCTCCATATTGATGTTCAAAACCAAGTCACTACAATAGATAGCTACAGATCATGCAAGAGTAAATTGCAAGCTAATCCTACACCTTGATAATAATTGCTACTTAGCTCTGTTGCTTGATTTTTTAATATACTTTAGGATAAGGATATTGATTTGGATTCAAATCAATTTACAAAGAGTTTACAAATTTAAAATCCACAATTACTTTTGAACAGTTCCTATGATTTTTCTCATACATCAAAATACATGAATTTTTGATAAATTGTGCAAAAAGGAGACCCAAGGATAGAGATTAATCATCTGAGGAATGTCATCTCTTTTCGTGGACTCTGGAGGCAATGCCAATAACTACCCAACACGAGGTATCACACCTCTGGATGGAAACTGTCAGGCAAAATGGATCCTCTTTAAATTAAATCTTTTCCTTGTGAAAAGCCTGATCTTTTTTACTAAACTTCTCACTAGAACAATTTTTTAAGAACATCAAATTTTATACTGAATTTGCATTGCAGGGAAGGGAACAGAAAAAATTATTTCACTGTAGTTCAGTTTGACCTAAAGCCATGTCTTCTTGAACTTCTACTGATGCACTCTTACTTTCTTCCAGCATGAATTCTTCTGTATGGACTTTTTTAATATATTCCTATGAAAACAAACTTCATCATATACAACCTCTGCTATCACCTATTTTCCTCAGTTTAACCAAGACACTGAAAAATTATCTTAAGTGTACAGCTTAATGTAATTTCATTGTACACAAAACTGAATGAGATCCAGACTCTGTTCTTCCTTCTGCATCCTCTTTTAATTCGTTAGCTACAAACACAGCTCATTCAGTCATTTTCCTAGCACAGGAATTATTTTTCAAAGTTTCCAGATCAAGAGCCAAGATCTCAAAATCAAGCACTTTTTTTTTCCACTTGTGTTTAAGATATCAACTCTGAGAGAAAAGACTCTTGTGTGGGAATTAATCTGGAAATTCTGCTGATGATAGACAAGATAAAGCAGAACACAGCTCGTCCATCTGCAGCTACATTGATCGGCAGTACTGACAAGATAAATGTGTTTCTGTCACTAAGCTAGACAGGGTGTTCAGAAGACACATAAGAAGCAGACCTCTTCAGGACATAAATACAAGTATATAAAGTTGATTTTCTGTCTACATTCACAGGAAAGGTTTCCTCCTCAAGAGTTATGATTAGCAGGTGAGTATATGCTTTTCCTAAAGTAGGTCGGTGTGTATTTTGTATTCACACTTTGGTAACTATTCTATTGGTTCACCAATAGAATTGGTTTCACAACAGTGAAAACAGAATTTTGCTAAATACAAGAAAGTCTTCAGCACAAACTAGATTTATTTTCAGCCAAAGAAAAATTTTTTAAAAAGCTGCCAAAATATCGGTGATAAAAAGTGAGCAAAATCAAATTAAAAATAAATATTAAAATTGTAAGAATTAAGTCCCTCTCTCGAACATAAAAGATCTAGCTTATTATTTCATACAGTATTTCCTGATAGAAAAGTATATTTTCAGTAAGTGAAGTAAATTTTCAGATGTGTTGAAAAGACCTCCTTTTTTATTGGAAATATTATAGTGATGACTACTGACTACCTGCTTGGAAAACTTGTGAATTTGTATTTTTACCTACGGGAAGACAGAAAAACTGACAAGAGCATTTACACACCTCTAGGAGAACACGGAAGAGGAGGCAAGATACTCTTTGCCTGTTTCAGCATTCCAGTCAACACGATTTTAACTCTGAGAGGTTCACTTAACTTGATCTACTGCCAATTAATATAAACTTTTAATTCCTGATTGTCTTCAAATTCCTCCTTCAATAGTTAAACAAACTCCTAGGGAACATCTTCCCCACTGCCCCTTCTCCAGACTCAGTCCAAAATCTCTGTCTCCTCCTGGCCTCAGCTTTCCCCACTTTGGCACTGCACAGTGAAGGATATCTAGGGTGTTGTCTAATGGTCTCCTTTTGCTAGTCCTTGTTGCTTCCTCTTGTACGGAAAATCACGCTATGAACGTGTGTGTCCAAAAAGGAGACAGAGGAATCCTGCAGCTTTATTCGAATAAAGGGAGAAAGCCCATCGGGGCACATACCCACGTGGTTTTCTCCCTCGATGTTTCGAAGAGCGCAGCCACCTTTTATCCTAAACTCCCAGCCCCTCATCTTTTCCCCATTGGCTGAGGTTCTAGAAAGGTACAGCCTTCCCGAACCGCCTACCACATATTCCCCGGCTTGAGCCTGTCATTTTACCCCAAAGTTCAGAAGTTCAGGCTTGTGCAGACCCACTTGTCTTTTTCAGGAGCCAAACTGGGCTCTGTAACAAACCTGCTGCCCAAAGTTGGTAGAGACATTAAGACCCATTCCAAAGACGTTAACACCCATACCTTCACCCATGGAATTGTTTGTAAAGACATTAGCACACACCTTCCCTATGACTCTTTTCCTCCAGGGCTCCTTGTTTCCTACTGCTCCTCTGTTCCAGCAGGAGCTGTTTGTGTGTGACAGACTTGCGGGGTTGCCTGTGTCTGCCCCAGTCTGGGCAACCCATTCACAGGCCACAGTCCTGAGAGACAAATCTCCTCTGGCAGGGAGCACTTCTCCAGCTGCATCTTCAACCACGTCTCTTTCCACATCTCCTCAGCTTTCTCTTCCACTTTCTCTTGAAATATTCCTGTTTGAATACACACCCTTTTATGACCTAAGCAGAATCACAACTTTAATATACTTTAATTGTAAACTCAAGCTTTCCTCTCAGAAGACAGGGATAGATTTTATTGTGTGCACACACACAGAGCACACCTCCACCCCTCATCCCTGGAGATGACACTGTTTGGGTTAAGATTACCGCAGTTTGAGTAAGCATGCCTCACAACCTTCCCCTTCAGCCTCTGTAAAACGCCAAGCCCAGAAGTTTGCAAGACTTGTCGGACACTGGTGGCGATCAGCCCTCAGCTCCTGCCCGCGAGGGGCCGGCTGCCCTGCGGCTGCGGGCGGGGTCCGGGGCGGATGGCGGCGGGAGCACACGGTGCGCCCCGGGCCCCCACGGCAGCGCCTCCGCCCCCGGCCCCGCGGGGTCTCGAAGCCCCCGGGCTGGTGCTTCCCAGCTTCGCAATGGGTGCTTCCCATGACGGGCACTGCCCACTGATGCTGCCGCGGGCAAACTTCCTCGGGTCCAGAGCTTTCACCACTTTAATTTACTGCCGAGTTAACATAAACTTTTCATTCCCGACTCTGCTACTGAGAAAAATAAACAGTGGGAAACACCCTTCCTCCCCTTTCCTGAGGCTCCACTTCAATCGTCTGCCCACCCTCCCTCCCTGTCTCCCAGCCCCTCGGCGGGGCGAGGGCGGGAGGTGCCGCAGAAGGGTCGGTGCGCGGTGCGCCTGTGCCCCTCGCTCTGTCCCCGCCTCTGCAGTCCCGCATCTCCCCGCTCCTCTGCCCTGGCTCGGCTCCAGCCGTCCCTGCCCGTGCCTCAGGCCCCCTT
>NW_008237226.1:6809425-6870396 GCF_000691975.1 Corvus brachyrhynchos | reverse complement strand
TAGCTTCTTTCAGCTGCATTGGTTAGTTCTGCTTCTTGGGGGAATAAAGTGCCGCCAGGCAGAGATGTGGGCAGTGA
Source organism: Corvus brachyrhynchos (assembly GCF_000691975.1). Taxonomy (NCBI): domain Eukaryota; kingdom Metazoa; phylum Chordata; class Aves; order Passeriformes; family Corvidae; genus Corvus; species Corvus brachyrhynchos. Next base: position 6,870,319 of record NW_008237226.1, on the reverse strand, counting down.
TGGATGAAAATGAATTCTAGGTCAAACACAATTGCACTTTCCCCGCTCAAGCCCCCTCCAAAAAGAAAGGCAAACCTTTCAGTTTGTAATCATGGTACCTGGTCTTAATTCAGGAAAACACCGTGAGGTTTTAAGCCTGGGTATTATGACATCAGTTTAAAAGCCTGTTAAGGTGAGTAAGGGCTGTGCTTGAGCCTTGGCCCAGGGCCAATTTTGAGCAGGGAAGCTTGGCTGAGACTTTGCAAATAGGTTTTGCAGGGGGCTCCCTCGCTAGGGTGGTCCTCGGTCACCTCCCACCCCCGTCAGAAAGCTGGGAAGATTTTGGCAGAGTAAGGAATTCTAGAACCAGGCCATTAATGCAGCAGGGTTTTTACTGCAGGAAAGATTGAGAGGGATGCAAAAAAACCCCACTCCAAAACAAAAATAAAAATGCCAAAAAAACCTGACCGACAAGGATAATTACAGAATTCAGTATGGAGAAAACAGAAGGGTAAATTCTGAATCGTGTACAAGCAAGAAGCTGAAGACAAAGGAGTCAAAGTGGAGAAACCAGAACACATCTTGATGTTCTCTGCCCCATCAGATAAAGGAAAGGCTATTTGTCACCACCTTTGTTAAGTAGCAATGTTAACTGTAGGGGTAGTTACAGCTCGTGCTGGGGTACCAATGACTGCAGTAAAAATGATTTTTACTTTGAACTAACTGTAGTTTGTTCCCATGAGAAGTGTCCATTAGCAGGTGGAGAATAGTAACAATAAGCTCTGAGAGCTTCTTCTGGTTCAACTTCTCTATCAGGTTTGTGTACTCTGACACTACTTTGCAATATGAAAGAAGCATACGAATACTTCAGAGGATTAGCTTCAAAAGCATGTCCCTGATCTGCCCTGAAACGTTAATGTGGGTCTTCTCTTTCTAGGCCAAAATTGAAGTATAAAATCAGTCTCTTTTTAAAAAAAAATTATTTGACTAAAGAAAATAAATATTAACTTTCTATTGACTTCAGTGTTCTACCATTAGGACCATGGTAAACACATATTAAATAGCATTGAATATGTTAAGATTTTTGCCAACAAGATATGTATCCAGCTGGCCTGGCCAGGATCACTTCTGTGCTACACAGGAAAAGAGATTTGGCAGTGCAGTCCTCACAGCAGCTCTGGGTCCTCTTGACTGGTAATGACAAACTCTATAACCTTTAGTAGTTATCAGATGTTAGGATTGTAATTTGGATCAAAATCCTGCTTACTTCAGCCTCCTTAGATCTTAGGTCACATTTCTTGCCTGCTGTTCAGGTTTTTTGGTTAGGTTTTTTTCCTTTTGTTTTTTTCTTTGTTATTGCATATGTCTGTAGGAACCCAGAGTGCTTGAAATATATGTTTGAAGTTTGTTCTCCTGAACAGCTAACAGGAAAAGAGCTGGTATACGTGATAAAATGCAGTCTTGCTGCCATCTTCCTTGTACTACAACACAGGATCTTTGCTGAAATCAAAGCTGGGCTTTGATTTTTCCAACTTCAAGACTTTTAGTCTTAACATAATACATTTCTTAATTTTACTGCTGGGAATAGTGTTTTAGAAACAATGTCCTATGTTTTCAACGCAGGGGTTTTAACCTTGTCACCCTTTCAACCCTTGTTTTATATTTTGGTTTTAGTGCCTACATGCACATTTCCAGTCATAATAACTCCAATCTTAGCAATTTTGTTGCAAATTTCTTCACTCTCAAATAGCAGTGCCTGTCTTCCTGCTGTGGAAGTGCATCCTTAAGAGCTGCAGATGACATTAAACCTTAGCCAGCTTAAGCAGTGCTCCAGATTGTTGGCATGACACATCAGCGTTACCAGCTCCTGTGCCTCTTTCCTGTAGTGCCTGATGAAATGGAAGAAGATGGGTCAAATGAAGGGAAATAAGAGTTCATGTTCCTGTAATCTTCTGCCATCAGTTGAACAGCAGTGCTCACCCCATTAACTTCAGCCTTACTTATCCTACTTTAAAATGTTACAGAAAAATCAAGTCTGTGTGGTCACTTTTGAATGGCTTTTATTATTTATAAGTCTAATGCTCACCAATTATAGATCAGATGATCAGCTGGTGAATTCAGCGCAAATTTACTGGCCTAAACCAAATTTCTTTGAAACTAATGAAGATCCAGCTCAGACAAATATCATCTTTTGGCTTTAAACTCCTATGTATCAGCATGTATGTGTGAGATGAGTAAAAGATTCAAGTGCCATTTTAAAAAGAAAACAGTGTTTATGTGCTTTAGGAATTTGATGTCTTGGGCTGAGAGAAAAAATAAGGTCCACTGTGCAGCTTACTGTTGTATTTTAAATTTAAAAAGGGAGATGCAGCAAAATACATATTTTAAGATGAACTTTGGAGCAAATAAATGCTCCAAAATATCAAGGCTAGTGCTAGTGCTGGTTTCCAGTAAATATGATTGAAACACCTGAAGAACTTTAAATAATATAATTTCTACTTATTTTGGAGATACAAATTTCTCCTGTAAAGGCAGCATTTACCTGTCTTCTGTGAACTAACTGGGTCTTTTTCTAAGAATGCCTTAGCCAGACTTCCTGGCATAGCCCATCTACACTGTGAAGCTTTGGCAAGATAGTCCTTTCTGTACTTAAGTATCCAGGTAAACCAGAGTTATGAACTGTTTGCCTCTGTTGGCAGACAGATCATTAGACAGACATGTATGCCAGGGAACATCAACATATCTCAGAATTAGTTTATGATCTTTTTTCTTTGGAAAAAAATTGTAAGCTTGGCTGCCTGATGTGGGTAGGATCATATGTTGGGATCAAGAGCTTGACTACAATTAAGGTAATTCAAAGAATGCCTGTCTATAAAAGGGATGGTCTTCTCAGTCAGAACTTCCTTCATGTATTAGAAAGATATGTATTAATGTATAAATGAAAGGATGCTATTTTCTTTCTGGATCTTTCCTCCTAATAAAATACTGCATTTGCACTTTGTCTTTTACTTTCTCTACATGTACACCTACTCCCAGTCCGAATTCCTATTGAATTTAATGTGGGAGTAAGGTATCTCTCTACCTAGTTGTTTCTTTTTCGACAGCAGAATTATTTCTGTAATCTTCTGTTCTGATGAACAAAGCAAAAAACATCTCCTTGTACCTTAAAAAATATAGGATTTTAAATTATGGAATGCTCACCCAAGTACTTAGGTTTCCTCAGAATTTATCACTGAAACAGATTACTTGCCTTATTTTAAACCCCACTAACAGCAGTCTATTTTTATTAATGTCCATTGCTTAATCAATCTGATCTTCCCACTGAATTAAATTATCAAACTGTTGCTGATATCAACGGTATCAGGATCAGATTAGACCTACATATAGTACAATCAGTAGTTTTGTCATTATTAAAAGGCTTTGTTTGGTTTAGAAGTGAAAAGCTATTTTTTCAATGGATGTCCAAGAGCAGTGCAAGAAGAAAAGATGTAAATTTAAGACTCCATTTAAGTGTGCCAGTGTGCACTGAAAAGATTCACCTGTGAACCTGATCTTGGTGTTTAACCAGAAGTGGCATCAGTGTGTTGGTGGTTCCGTCAGCCACTGGGATGAGATGGTTGCTCAGAGCCAGGCTGAAATGCCTCATATGGACAGAAAGAGAGGGCAGCATGATTACTTCCTAACTGCCCCTTGCTTAATAACCATCCTTCTCTCTTACTCGTCAGGGTGCTTGGCCTCATCACGACTTAATTTGCTGTTTCCACAGATGTGTTTTCATTGCATAAAATAAAATAAATCAGTGATCTCCTACACCTCATGGATTTATATATCAAAGTGACCCCTTCAAAGTAGATTTTTCTGTTAATAGAAACTAAAAATCTAGACATTTCCTTGTCAAACTTTCTGTGACCTCAAAAAAGGGATGATTGAAACTTATCATAAATTACAAAAGGGATTATAACACATTGAAAATCAACATAGAAAAAGAATTGAAATGACTGAAACGATCTTAATCAGTGTTTTGCATCTTATTTACTGAAGCACATACAGCATCTGCAGCACTTCAGATCATCTCAAAATCACTTCATATAGGTTCCAAACTTCACAAAAATGAAGCTTCTCTTAAAAAATGACAGCTCTAGAACCAACGTTTTTGATAATGTCTTGGTTTTAGGTAAATTTTACAGAAACATTTCTTGTTAAATTCTGTCCTGAATCTGATTTTCTTTCTGTTAAAGTTAATAAGAAGAGAAAACATATTTAAACTACTAAATGTAAGGTTTTTCCCTTTTGAATACTTATGTATGCAGTTGAAAGAAGAGAAAAACAATAGTGTTTAATTCTTCAAAAGAGTAATCATTTCTCCACATAATTTTCAACCATATTTTGTCATCACATTTGTGTTAGGCTGAACAGAAATAGTTTCCTAGATTAGATAATTTGAACATTATGTATATATACCTATATAGCTGTGCCATGGGAAAAAACATCTACTTGTATTTTGTATGTTTTACAAATTCAAAGTGTGGAATTCAGAAATAAGTAAGACATGGACCCTTTCACATTGTCAGGCAAACAGAACTAATTGTTTCATGTACTTAGTCAAAAATAGCAGGTTACATCTGAGACATGCAGAAACCTTTCTTTGCCAGAAGTGATGTGTTATCTTTATTTTTTGCTCAGATTTGCTGCTAAAAACAAATGAAAGGAAGTACCATAGTACAGAATTTGCATTTAGTATCACAAATCTCAGCCATGAGGTTGAGAGACTTACTCTGTAAACCTTTGCCTCTAATGATAAACTGAACTTGGCTACAACTGAGCATAGGAAATCTAAGATTTTCCAATTCTTTATAGAGAGTGGGTATATTCACCTACTTTCAGAAGATTTGTACCCAGTATTTTGAGCGCCTGCACAGAGTATGAGACCCTGCACCATCTGCTCCAGCGTCAGGTCCACTGAATGGCCTGCTTTCTTTCCTTTCCACCCTGCTGCCTACTCCTCACCTTATCTCTATGGAAGAGCTACTACGGCCCAGATTTGGCTTTCTGGGAATCATCTATCCCCAAAGAATTATCTTTTTCACATCAGTTCAATGGTCATCAAAGGACTCACCCATCAAAGGACTCACTACAAGTTTGCAGTCAATATTTGTACCTTTATCATAATATCTAGAGGTATCCTAACCATCAGGGAAGAATCATAAACTCACTTATATTTACTGATTTGTACTAGTTTGAAAGCAAACCAGTGAGAGACTCCAAGTCAGAATTACAATTTAATAGGAGAATTAAAATAAAAGTAATAGCACAGAAACACTGACAGAGTCAGGATACAACCTGACACCCTGTCAGGCAGGGTGCTGGTAGCAGTCTGATTAAGTGGTGGCTGCAGTCCTCCTGAAGTGATAGATGTGGTTCTGTTGAAGCAGTGATCCTGTAGAAGGGTCTGGTTTTCCTCTGAAGGTCCAGTGGTGGTTATGTAGCTCTTGTCCTCTGGGAATCCAGTAGGTAAGAGCTGAGTGTGGTGTTCCAAACCTCAGATTATACCCAGGTAGGAACGCTTGGTTCCTCCCCCTGGGCGGAGCATCTCACAATGGGATGATGCAATTTTATGAGTTATGCAGTGAGGCTGGATGGCTCATTAACAAAGATATCCCTCTGGAGGGAGTTATCAGGGATGTGTCATGGAAGAGGCAAAGAATACTGCCCCACCTGGTTTCAACAGATGGTGATAGAATACATACTTTTGGTTACATCTTACATTGTAACCTAAGGTATGATTTAAGCTGTTACTTGTTGACTACTGCATTTATTCCCTGGAGGGTAAAAGAGTGGGGATTTCACAGTATTTTGTCAAAATGTTAGCAACAAATTAACAAAAACAAGCAAACAAACAAAAAAAAACCCTATCACTCAAACCACCGAATTGCACACAGCAGACTTTTTCTAGGTTTTTTCTAGGTCCAGCCCGGAAAAGAGAAGCCTTGCAGTCTTTCAATACTTAAAAAAGGCTTATAAGAAAGATGGAAAAAGACTTTATACCAGGGCTTGTAGTGACAGGCCAAGGGGTAATAGTTTTAAACTGAAAGAGGATAGATTTAGATTGGGTATAAGGAAGAAATTCTGTGCAATAAAGGTGAGAAGACCTTGGAAGAGGCTGTCCAGAGCACTTATGGATGTCCCATGTCCCATCCCTGGAAGCATTCAAGGTAGGGTTGGATGGGTCTTTGATCAACCTGGTCTAGTGAGAGATGTCTCTGCCTGCAACAAGGGGGTTGGACATCATGGTCTTTAGAAAGTCCTTTCCAACTCAAATCATTCTTATTATTGGGTGTATACAGAATTGGATTTTTTTTGTCATGAAGAGATAGACTATTTTCATAACAGTATCCCAATTTGAGGTTATGCAATGTTTAGTCTTCTAATATTTTAGTACAAAATAGTGAGAAAACCTTAAAAAGACAAATGAGAGCATCTTCTACTCATATCCCATGTTAAGAAAAGTAATAGACTGATACTGGCTATCTATGAAGAGATTCTCATCTAAGGTTTTGAGCATTTCCAAACAGTAAAAAAATCACATGCCTGATCAGGACTTCCAGGTCCTCCCATTTATTTCACAGAATCACAGAATCACAGAATTGACTAGGTTGGAAAAGAACATTGAGATCATCAAGTCCAACCTATGACGTAAAATCACATTGTCAACTAGAACATGGCACTAAGTCCCATGTCCAGTCTTTTTTTAAACACCTCCAGGGATGGTGACTCCACCACCTTCCTGGGCAGCCCATTCCAATGCCCAATCACTCTTTCTGTGATCAATGTTTTCCTAATGTCCAGCCTAAACTTCCTCTGCTGCAGCTTAAGACCATGTCCTCTTGTCCTGTCACTGGTTGCCTGGGAGAAAAGACCAACCCCCACCTGGCTGCACCCTCCTTTGGGAGAGTTGTAGAGAGTGATAAGGTCTCCACTGAGCCTCCTTTTTTCCAGGATAAACAAGCCCAGGCCCCAACCACGCTTTATAGGGCTTCTCTCCCAGACCCTTCACCAGCCTTTTTGCATTTCTCTGGACACATTCAAGAATCTCAACGTCCTTCCTAGATTGAGGGGCCCAGAACTGGACACAGTACTGAAGGTGCAGCCTCACCAGTGCTGAGTACAGGGGAAGAATGTCTAATCTGGTTCTGCTGGCCACACTATTCCTGATACAAGCCAGGGTGCCATTGGCCTTCTTGGCCACCTGGGCACACTGCTGGCTCATGTTCAGTCTGTTGTCAATCAATACCCCCAGGTCCCTTTCTGCCTGGACATTGTCCAGCCACTCTGTCCCCAGCCTGTAGTGCTGAAGGGCGTTGTTGTGACCAAAGTGCAAGAGCCGGCACATGGTTTCACTAAACCTCATAAACCGCCCACCTATCCAGCCTGTCCAGGTCCCTCTGTAGAGCTTGACACTCCAGGACTTGGTGTCATCTGCAAATTTACTGACGGAGGACTCAATCTCCTCATCCAGATCATCAATAAAGATATTAACCAGGACAGGGGCCAACACTGATCACTGGGGGACACCATCAGTGACTGGCCCCCAGCTGGATGCAGCACCACTCATCAACACTCTCTGGGCCCAGCTGTCCAGCCAGTTCTTCACCCAGTGAAGAATGAACATGTCCAAGCCATGGGCAGCCAGTTTTCCTAAGAGTATGCTGTGAGAGACAGTGTCAAAGGCTTTGCTGAAGCCCAGCAGACAACGTCCACAGCCTTCCCCTCAACCACCAGGTGGGTCACCTGGTCATAAAAGGAGATATTTGGACAGTTTGGTCAATGACGTTTTAGGAGTCCTCAATCTTCCCTGGGGAAGTAGTAAATAATAAGGTATGTTGGCAACATTTTGACACTAGAAATTCACAGTGTGATTTTACTGTTATGTAATTTCCATCCAACAGTGAATTATGCATCTGTTTCTTCATATGGTTGTCTAATTAGACTCTTTGCATTTTGAAAGGGAAAGAATTTTGGTTCCTAAATGCCACAAAATATTTGGTTTGTTTGTTTTAATCAGTATTGAGAGAAACTGCACTGTCCTGGCCTCCTTTTTAATCAATGATTATTTCCTTGTCATTTTCCTGTCAACTTGCTGTAACTTCTATATTAGATTATTACAGAAGCTGAGGTCTCAGCCTACTGAGGTTTCAGTCTTGGAATGATCTATGCTTTAGGAAGTCATATCTAAGAGGGGTTATACCGTGGTAAGGGTCAGAATGACTGCTTTTTTTTTCACTACTTGAATGATTCAGTGTACTTGGATAGGAAAAGCTTTTTGGCCTATCAGCTGCTCATTAATAACACTATTCCAAGTCAGACATCTCCTTCTTTTTCATTCCTTACACTCAATTTCCAAATAAGTGCCCAGTTTAAATTCCCAATTTGCGGTTAAAGGTTTGAACGCAGTGCTGGAAGTATGTGATGTTGTGGACATTCTGGTACTTAAGAAGCAAGGCATGCTTCCAGGTTTGTATCCACTGTAAAAATGTAGAACTGTTGCAACATAATAAACAAAAAGAATGAAGAACAAACAGTCCTGAACATCTGCTGTGGTTATCAGGGCCATAAGTTTCACTTGAGTATATATTTAAAATCAGTTGTACATCAGACCTCTTCCAGGGGAAGAATAATGGCAATAATTAAGCTGATAATGCAGTTTTATATCCTCCCTCTGATGAATCTCCTCAATTGAATGACAGTGAAACTCCCATAAAAATATAAGAACTTATAGATGTGTTGCAGAAGAAACAGACTTGCCTCAGGGAACTTACATTTAGTTTAATTAATTCCCAGTTAATGTAAGTTTCTAATCGCTGATTTGTATTTGAGGAAAAAAACCCGTAAACAGTTAAACACCTTTTTTCCCCCAATCCCTAGGCTCAGCTTAAGCTCAGCACCTCTCCTGACCCCTTTCTTATATCACCTTCTTTGTTTTCACTGTAAGTTAAACTCAGACCATCCCAACTCCTTTGAATGTGCCATGCAGGAAGTTGGAGTCCTGTGTAAGAGTTTCTTACTGCTGCTACTAGCTCTGTACCGGGCATCCCCCCTCGTCTGTGCTTCTCAGTGTACAGCCTCCAGCACGTGACCTTCACGGGCTGCAATCCCTCGGGAGTGTCCCTGTTTTCCTATGGGTCTTGTGCACGCCGCTGTCCATCGGGGTATTCCTCTTCTGCATGAAGTGCCTCCTCCCAAGATCACATCTCCTGCTATGGGCCTCCAAATGCTTGTCCCCCATGGGTCTTCCCCAAGAGTGGCTCCTTGGTGTCTCCTCACATCTCTGGGCCTCCTTTTCCTCCTGATACCAGTGCAGTGCAGTTCGTGGCCTCCTCCCAAACAAGCCACCCTGCAGCCCCCTGCTATCCCCACCCTGCCAGGTGTTCCCAGTGTAGTATGCCAAGCTAAACATAATCAACTGGGTTTGGAAACAATTGTAAACACATTATTTTACCTGACTGACATGTGGCTTGAGGGTGCAGTTGTGCATTACCAGTGCCTGCTAAAAGGTTTAATACATGTGAATGTAGTGATGAGAACCAGGCTGTCTACTCACAGACATAAGCAGAGAATGATGGGTAAGAACCAGGTTTGCCCTCACACATACCTCAGAGAACTGGATCCCTACCACAAGAATTGTTCTGTAATTTCTGAGGTAATTCTTTAAAGTAGGATTCTTACAATTGTACTTTCAGTTAAATTAATGCCATGATTTCCAGTTCTAGAGTGCACGTTACATAGCTTAGAAATACCCTTTCTCCCTTGATTAGAAATTATTTTATCTTCAGGTTATGGGAGCCATTCCTCCACTCAGCATACCTCAGGTGTAGAATTAGGGGTTCCATGGACAGGCAAGTCTCTTTCTGCTTTTGAGACCTCTCATCTAGCACACGTTACTGTTAACATAGGGTCTGCTTCAGGAAGGCCTGCTGCAGAAACTCCTCTTTTCAGCATTTTCTTTCTCAACCTCTGAATGGGAGGCTCATTCATGCTTTTGAATACATATATTTAGGTCTTTCCTCTGTTCATCTTACATATAAAAGATTGAAAACATAACTTAAATATGGAGGAACCATGCAGTATTTTTTATGCTGTTTACTAGCATGCGATCTTATCTGCCTAGTCAGGAATCTTTTTCTTATTGTCTTGTAATTAAAAGGATACTTTTTGTAATATAGATAAGTCAAAGTGAATTCCTTTTAGTCATTAGTGATCACACCCCATATTGCTAGTACCATACTCTTCTATTTTTTTGTGATCAGTAATATTTACAATGCTGATTTTCTCTGCTTAGCATTTAATTTCTAGGGAAAAGCACAGTAGCAATTCCGTGGTTTTATAAGTTAACCCACTTCTGGCTTCCAAGTATTTTAAGAAGGGTTTCATTGAAATTCAGCTCAAAAATGAATGTAATTTACTCCTAGTTGGTAATAAGAGATCATCTGGCTTCAGCAAGGCTCGCGTGACTGAGTTTAATAAAACATTTGATGAAATCTTGATTGGATCACACAAAGCTTGGTATTTGGGAAACATCAAGTATGATTTGTGCTTTTGTATCATTCTAACCCTAATGTCCCTTCTTGCTGAATGAAATAATCAGCTTAAATGTATGTACACTAATGATGTGTTTGTCATGAAAACATAGCACACAATTCCTTCATCAGTGTCACAGGAAAGCACAATGGATTTAATTCAGTGCTAGTTGCAAAATATTTTAGTAGTGGGATGGTATTAAAAGGCAAGATAAATTTGAAAAGCTCTTCTGAGTGTAATTTACACAGACAATAGAGTGATAAGCAGGGTCTCATAGTAGATGCCCTTATTCTTCTCATTTTACATTTGTTTTACATTTTGGAGCTGGGAAAAATAATATGCAATTGACTATAATAGGATATGGTCTGAAGTAGGGTTGAAATCACCATCACTCTTCTGTGACTCTGCTCGAAACAAATCTCTTGATGCAGTTGCCATGTGCGTAGCTTGTGAAAAGTCTGGTAGCTTAGTCTCCCCACCTCCTTTCCTTCTGCGCTGGTTTCAGCTGGGGTAGAGTTAATTTTCTTCACAGTGTCTAGTATGGGCTGTGTTTTGGATTTGTGCTGAGTAATATAAAAATGTTTTTGTTGTTGCTGAGCAGGGCTTACACAGAGCCAAAGCCTTTTCTTCTTTTCATACTGCCATGCTGGCAAGGATGTTGGGGGTTTATGGGAGGTTGAGAGGAGACAGAGCTGGGACAGGTGATCCCAACAGACCAAAGGAATATTCCAGAACTGCACTGTATATAGAGCTGTGGGGAAGAAAGAGCAGCTGGGGAATATTTTAAGTGATGCCATTTGTCTTCCCAAGTGACTGTTACATGTGATGGGGCCCTGCTCTCCTGGCGATGGCTGAACACCTGCCTGCCCACAGGAAGCAATGAATTAATTCCTTGTTTTGATTTGCTTTTGTGTGTAGCTTTTGTTTTCCCTATTAAACTCTTCTTATCTCAACCTACAAGTTTTACTTCAGTCCTCCTCCCCATTCCACTGGGTTGGAGAGGAGGGAGAAGGGGGTTGAGTGAGAGGCTGTGTGGTGCTCAGTTTCCAGCTGAGCTTAAATCATGACACCTTTCATGGAATCAAAGCTTTATGCCAATATGAAATGCTTTTGTGTCTCCCATTTTAAGTTGTTAATTTCAAATGCACATTTGCATCAGATGTGAAAAGAAAAATTGAAATCTTATAAAAAGTTCTGAGATAATACTGTTTTCATTGAAGAACATCACCTCATTAAAATTAAAGTAGCTAGGTCTCAGTAGCACTTCTTTAAAGAATGCTGAAATAATTTCAATAAAGTCAAAATGTTTTAACTGATCTTTGATGAAACACTGTGACTTTTCATTTCAGAATATTTGTTCAAGAAATTTGCTATGACATTTTATGTTACTCAGTTGCAAGATAAATTAGCAAAGACAAAATTTTGCCTTTCAGTGCCATCAAGCCAAGAGATTAATTTCCTTTTCATTTTTTTTTTTTTTTAATTCAAAGTCATAAGAGTTTGGAAGAAGGTTAAGATAAGTTTCGAATAGTACAAATATATTTACACATACTTTTGTGGTGCACACCTCTCTAGAATGGATATTAATCTTGTCATCTGTTAGCTGCAGTGTTAGAAAAGTTTTCATTTTCTTTGTGATCTAAATAAATTAGGCTGGAATATCTATTTTATATTATATTCTCTGTATTTTAAATTTTTTTTTGCATTTTAATTTTGGATAGAGGTGCTTGTTTCCTGGCAGTTCCTGTTTGCTCATTGTATCCTGTAAGAAATATTTTATTACACCAACTTTTATGACTGCAAAAACAGCTAACTACAAAGTAAATCAGAATTGGTAACAGTCTCAAGAAACATTTTTTTAAAAAATTTTAAATCCATATGAATCTAGGGGGGAAATGCCATTCCTCAGTTCTTCATTTTCTTAATTTTGTTAACCTTGTTAATTTGTTGCTAGCCTTGTTCAATCATTGCTTACATTTGTTCTTGTTTCTTAATTTACTCTGTGACCTTCAAAATTGTGAATATATTTCTTCCTGGATGGCATGTTGGCAACAGATACTCCTGGCTGGGAGTTGTGTCTTCCCTTGGTTTATGACAATATTTTTCAAACTGAGTCTGAAAAAAGTGAAATCCTGATTTCTCCATAATTTCTTTTGCAGGAAGACTATTAGGAGGGAAGATTAGGCTTAAAACGTCTTCTTTTTTCTTTTTATGGGAGGAGACATTCTGAAGTGGAACACTTAAAGGAAGGGAACAACATTGCATCTTGCATGAACTGTTACCATTTAGTGCTTACAAAGCCTTGTGCAGCTTTTTAAAATTGGAATAACATTTAGTTGAAAGTTCTGATTTAAAATTTCTTTCATGTGTGAGTAGCATCAAAAAACTACTAAGTGGCAGGTTGTAGGTGGGAATGAGGTGAGAGCTTACCTTAGTGAACCACAGTGGATGAATAACACTCAGAATTTTCTATATTTATAATTTCTGACTTTAAATGTACACAAGATGTAATATTTGGATCCACATTTCATATAACATTTGAATGAACTCTAGATCTAGGGTCTGATCTAGTATTTATAATAGTTTGGATTTCTAAAATCCATTCTTGTATATAATTTGCAGTTACTATATCTACTGGAACTGCCGTGTAGAAGGTCTAGACAGGGATTGGAATTTTATGGTCCTAAATTTTATACAAGCCAAAAAGGTGTCACATTGGGACAGTAACTTTTCCTGTATAATATTGCTACAGATTTTAGCAACTGAAATTGTTGAAAGCTTTATAAAAAATTAATAACCACTAAAGTTAATGAGAGTCCATCTTATGGAGGAGTGTTTCAGCCTCAGTGTCAACCTCTACATTTCAAGTAAATGTAGTGTTAAAATTTGCAATGTCCTTGATCACGTAACTTGATAGTCACTTAGATCCCCATTTGTATGGTTCAGTTAATACTCACAGAAACACAGAGATGAAGGAAATGTCAGCAAAACAGAAAATCTGTCACTAGTAAGATTTATAGTGAATATAGTAGCCCCTGGAAACCCTCCAGCATACAACTTGCAATACAAGCATGTATCTCCGTTATTGTTAGGGCTCATGTTTCATACTCTAACTTTCTCTAGTTATGTGACAGTAGCAATGTTTTCCTGCTGTGAAATACCATAAAGTACTAAATGATTTATATTTGCTGTATTCCGAGAGTTAGAAGATTGTTTAGAGAAAGAGGATTTTTAGGGTGCTTTTGTTGCTGTTGTTCAGTGATTGTAGGAATTTAACATTCTTACTTTTGGAAATTAGGTAGAAAAATAACAAATATTTTAACATGAGGAATAAAACCATGTACAAGTTCTGGTAAAAGATGTATGATGGGAAGTGTTAGAAATACAGTGACAAAAAAAATCACCCAATATGCAAAGCATTGCCTGACCTTTGACTATGCTCCAGAAGGTGTGTACCAAAGCATTCGGGTGGTATCTGAGCCTAGCATGAAATGCAACTCAGAATTAAAATCACCAGTGATACTTATTGTGTGTCCACAAAGTAACATTGCAGCTGAAGCACTTCTCTTTTTTCAGTGGCCTTCTCAGGCAGTGGGAATTAAAACCACATTTCCAATTTCTCTGAAAAACTGCTGGAAAGGTGCAAGAGGAAAATCTTTCCTCTTTCGATAAGTGGACTGATATGCAGCTAAGAATGCAAATCTTGTGGCCAGAGGAAAAGGAATTTGAACACTTTGATTGTTTTGCATCATAGTTATGTCACTTCCCTCATAACTGTAAAGAGTTTTGCCAGGAGCAATACATGGAAAATGAAGATTTTTCCCAAGACAAAATTCATATTTTAGTTCATAAAGTTTTACATTTTTAAACTTGTGAACACTAAAAATGCAGCAATTGAAGCTCCTTCCAAAAGTTCACAATCTGTCTTTATCCATGTATATTTTTCCTGCCACTTTACAGTGGCTTCTACAAATAACTGAATATATTTGTACTGTAGTTATTATTAATTTAGCTGTCTGGCTATTAATTAGATTTACATTCAGAGTGTGATGGTTTTGAAATATTTGTCCAGAGAGAATGTTATGGCAAGACCTGAAATATAAATTTAATTTTTACATTTGTTAAGGAAACCAAAGGACACCACACCTCTCTTTTAACCTCCTCTTGATCCCAGTAATATAACCATTACTAAACTGGATAAGAATATCTGCCAAACACTGTAATGCTTCTTAATAGTGTGTCACAAGCCAGGAAGAGAACAGCACTAACACAACTAGAAAAGCAGTTGGAGGTAACCTACTATGCTTCTGCTGCATGCTTCCCACTTCCTATACTATTTGAAAATCTGCTTATGGAACAGGAAAATCTTTTGTTCATGAAGGTAGTTGCAGTAATTTTAGAAAGTCACTGGGGGTTTTGTGTATGATATGAAGGGTGGGATTAACTTTTCACTAAAAATAAATATTAAGAAATATAAATCTATAATCTAGCCTAGTTTTTTAGGCTGTTTCAACAATGAAAATAATTTTCAGACAGATTTCTGACTGTATTGCCCATTTAAATTTGGCATATCCCATTTATTTTTCAGGCATGACTCTCAGTAATACTGGCTCCCACATTCTTGTCCATACTTAACATCCATATACCAATAGTCTTTCAGTAATAAAGGAGTCAAAAGAGCAGGAAGTGTATGCCAATGTGTATGCCAAACTCTGTGAAATCATTTACTGACAGTAATGACATAACCCAAGCCCTGTGTGTATGCTGATGTAGAAGGTGCTAAGTCTAATAAAATAAAACAGAAAGATAGAGGGGAAAATTAATATGGAAGGAAAATGAGTACCTAGGGATTCCACAGATCTGTGCACAAGTAGCACCACAGTGAAAAGGATAAGATAGCTCAGCCTTTGACAGTGAACTGACAGTTACTTTTCTTATTTTGTAAAAGGTAATATAATTTACTTTCTATTTTTTACCCCTAGCTTTTAAATTCTTTAAAACTGTAGTCATAGAATCATAGAATATGCTGAGTTGGAAGGGATCCAACAGGATCATTAAGGCTAGCTCCTGGACCTGTGCAGGATACCTCAAGAGTCACACCATGTGCCTGAGAGCATTGTCCAAACACTTCTTGAACTCTCTTAGGCTTGGTGCTGTTACCATTTCCCTGGGGATCCTGTTCCAGTGCCCAACCACCCTCTGAGTGAAAAACCTTTTCCTGATATCCAACCTAAGTCTCCCCCAACTCAGCTTCATGACATTTCCTCAAGTCTTGTCACTGGTCATGAGAGTGAAGAGTTCAGTGTCTGTCCCTCTGCTTCCCCTCCAAAGGAAGTTGTAACTGCAATGAGGTCTCCCCTCAGTCTCCTCCAGGCTGAACAGACCAAGTGACCTCAGCCGCTCCTCATACGGCTTCCCCTCCAGATCCTTGTGGCCCTCCCTTGGACACTCTCTCATAGTTTAATGTCTTTTTTATGTTGTGGTTCCTAAAACTGCCCCCAGCCCTTGAGGTGAGGCCACCCCAGTGCAGAGCAGAGCGGGACAATCCCCTCCCTTGCCTGGCTAGTGATGCTGTGCCTGATGCCCCCCAGGACACGGTTGGCTCTCCTGGCTGCCAGGGCACTGCTGTCATGCTTAACCTGATATTGACCAGGACCCCCAGGTCCCTTTCTGCAGCACTTCTCTCCAGCATCTCATCCCCCAGTCTATAGACACAATCAGAGTTTCCCTGTCCCAAGTTCAGAATCCAGCACTTGCCCTTGTTACATTTATTATGTTTGGTGATTGCCAACCATACTGTAAAGAATTTTATTTTAGTCAGAATGAATGATGTGAATAATGCCACAGTCTAAATATTCCTATGACTCTTTACTCGCACTCTCCCTCAATTATGAGATTAATTTTGTTCATCTGTATCTTGACTTTAAAAATACACATTTCTAAAAGTTCCCTTTAAAATTATGAAATTTAACTTATTTCTTCTTAGGCTATACAGAGAGAGATGGATACAAAGATAAAATATCTGATCTTTAGGCTGTAAAACATCATTATGAGCTGTATAATGTATGGTGTAAAAATAAATCCATCTTGCTACATTCAGACACTAAGGTTATTTTAAATGTATTTCAAGTGGTTTTCTTTTTATCTTAGCCTTTCTGCTTTAGCTTCTTCACATCTATTGCTGATTTTATACCTACAAAATGGATTAGAAGGAATGATAAAAAAATGCAAACATATGCAAAATACTCCTCTGGAAAATACCAAATACTGCAAGATAACCTCTAGCCCTATACATGAATCTGAAAACATGAACAATAGCTAAAAGCTAAGAGCTTTCTCAAATGACAGGTATCTCACCAAAGCCAGAGTATTCCCTAGTCAATAGGGAGTCTGGAGAACAAACTGAAATTTTATTATCTGGACAGCAGTAATCATTTAGCAAATAGCAGCATTTGATTTCTAAAGTAACCTGGGATTCAGAGACATTTTCTATATGTTTGGCACTGTCCAAGTACATATTCCTAACCTTACTCTTTCCACTATTTTAAGCTTTCCCCAGTGATTTCACAGGTGCATCAAACTATAAGTGTCATTTAGGATTTGATGTAAAAAAGGCATGACTGTGCCTGAGCTTTTATTTTGTTAAGCACCAGAATGGTTAAATTATGATCTGGTTTCACCATCTTTAAAATGGTTTTTATCATAAATTCTAGAGCTAAGAAATCAAAAATTGGGCTAGAGAAAATAGGAACATTAGGGAGGAGCAAGTAGTACAAAGAAACAGCTGTGCAGAAATAGAGTCAAATAAAAGCCAAACTTGGAATGCAGTAACAATAATTGATTTTACAGCTGAAATTTACTGCATCCTTGCTTAAAATATTTTCCTCAGTTTATTCCAGGATTTATTTCCCAATGACTTAATAGGCATTCCCACTGCATTGTATTTCTGCCAGCAAAAGTATTGTACAATACGTCTTATATGTCTCTGTAAGTGTATTGCTGAATACAGAGTTGCGGATATGTAAAGATTTAGGGTAAGAGTAGTACCAACACACGTGCTATTATTCTTATGTACTCACCTGTAGTAAGCAAAAGCCATTGGCTATCATAAGGAAAACCTAACATTTACAGGGAAGAACAAAAGGCACTGCTGTGCACATCCATATTGAGAAAGTAAAACTGGATGAAGAAGTCAAAATTTGTTGGTGTTATGAAAAAAAAAAAACCACTATGGGGCTGTTTAAATGGATATGACTGTGTTGTTCAACTGGTAAGCCAGGAATCACATCTCCAAAACACAGTAAATAGAATATAATGTAGCCTAGGTAAAATACAAATATTCCTTAACTGAACAAGAGTTACAGTAATACTAAAAATTAATTCTGTTAAGGCAGGTAGGTACTGCAAAAAATTAAAAAAGGTGTCTGTCAAAACACAGGAAAGAAATAAAGAACATAAAAGTAGGACAAGGCTTAGTTGTAGGTGCCAGCCCACACTGAATGATAACAATTACTGGGAAAAAAAAGAGAGGAGTTCCTCTGAACGAAAGATACAATGATTTTTGTTCAGAGCAAGCAAAAAATCAGCAATGTAAAAAAGAATCACATACTCTACTTGATATAAATATAATATGTATCTATTCAACAATTCTCTTAGTAGCCTCAAAATAATAATCATTAAGGCAGGGGTGAGGCTGACTGGCATAGCATCAGGGATAGCCCAGATGGGAAAGATGTGGAGTTGCAGTGTTGTTGCAGTGCCGCGCTCCCCTTGGCACACCTTTTGCATCCCCAGGGTCCCTGGAGCTGTAGGCTTTGTGGCTCCCTGAACCCTAAGCCGCACTCTAGTCCTCACTTTTCTGACTGTTAATTGTTATCCTTATCCAGTTTTCCATTATGTATTTCCGAAATAATGAAATTAATAATTTAATTTTTAGATCAGTGCCTGGCTTTTTTTATGATTTGGGGAGTTTATATTTCCCTCATCTTTGCTTTTATTATTTGTATGTAAAAAATGAGGAAAGAGCTGTGAGCAAAATTAATTAAGAGCAGACTCTTAATCCATATAACTCTTTGGAGAGATCAAAAACACTGGTAAGGCAGACACTGGTACTTGTTCAGCTGTATCTGCTGTAAATAAACATGAAACAATTTCCCATCTTTTGTTTCCATGTCACACGCTCTTCTGGGGAATTTTGAGGTATTTGAGTGGAGTTTCATATCTTTCCATCAAAATTCAGAAGAAATAAGGGTGCACAGAGTTAGAGGAAAAGTAAATTTCATGACTGGGTTCAAGAGATTATGAGAATTAATAAGAGAAAATCAGAAACCCCCCAACAAAACACTGAAAAATCCTAAAAATTCTTCTGTCAAGGGAGATATTTGTTTTTTCCCTGAAGCCTTTATATCTTTGGTTTTTTAATTCTTAGCATTCCAGGTAGCAAGGTGATTTTTTTAAGAAAATATAGCAAGATTTTGGCACTTGCTTAAAGATTTGATGCTATACCACACCCTAATGAAGATTAATGTGGACAAAGTGCCAAAGGGCAGCTGAAATTGCAAGAAGAATATAATTTGTTCTATCAATCATCAGTTTATGTCAGTAAATATGTGTGACGTGGTATATAGATCTTGAAATTTGTCACATGCTTTAATACTGTTGTTCGTTCTTTGGGCTAATCAGTATATTTCACATACTTCTTGTTGATGCCAGCAACTACTTTTAAAAATGACTTCCAGGTAATGATACTAGCCTCTAGTCTGGAAGTTACTTTAAACTCCAATGGTTTGATTCAGATACTTGTTACAGCTTTGTATCACTGACTTCACCTGTCAGTTGGTCTTGCAAACATCTCTTGAATATCCTGTTTCTATATGCTCTGAAAGTGAGAAACTGTTGGGAATCAACTCTGTAAAATAATTTAAAAGTAGTAGTGTATTGTAACCTCTGGACTCTGCCTAGCAGGCTGCTGCAGCCTGAAAGCTCAGTGAGGATTTCCTAGGGCCATGCGATTAATCGCATCCCAGAGTCCATTTCGGACAGCCCCACGATCTGGCTCCAGCAGCCAGCAGCGTTACAACACAGTGGATGGTAAAGAAGGTAGAGAAGGGTCTCTCATGAGGGTTTGAGATGGCTTTAATCACAGTTTGTCCCTGCGATGTTCAGAGGTGGAGAGACTGCGTGGTCTGAGTGCGGGCTGGTTTTGTCAGGGTCCCAGGGGCGGTCCCTGGGCGGGGTTGGGGTACAGGAACCAATAGGGAGAAACCAAGGGAGTGGCCAAGGCTAGAGAGGGAACCAGGGGAACATGTGAAATAACAAAAACCAATGGATTAACAGATCCCCACAGCAGTGAGTGTTTTTATAGACTCAAAAGTATGAGCTTTAGGAGGAAACATAGAAAGTAATTCTTTTTATTTCATGCATCTTTTCCGTTAGCATTTTAAATGTCAGTGTTTGAATGGAAATGGGGTATAGTACTTCTATGTTGTCAGCAGTCCCTCACTACAATTATATAGTCAGAGAACGAGAAAAAAGGCTGTTGAAAGACAGGCTTTATAAGCAATCCAGAAAGTCAGGGATATACCCTTTTTTTGAATCTATATATCCTCCTAGGATTTCCTTCCAACTCTCTGGGTCGTCACTGGATGATATTAATTATTGTATTATTTCACCAGTAATATAGTAGTTTGTTTCTCAGAATAAACACTACATTTGTGAAATATATAAAGCAACCTGAAGGAAGATCAAAAGCTCTTTTTCTCTAATCCTGCAAATTGTTCTTTGGCCACTAAATGAGAATGGTGGCATTTAAATTCCAATATTTAATTTCTAAGCATCTACCTTTTTTTTTTTTTTTTTTTTTTTTTTTGCTTTAGGGTCAAATTATATCTGTGCATGTGAATCCTAAGATCCTAAGGCTGTCCACAGAGTAATGAGCTGCCTGTACAGGGTGGTTGGGAAAGCTCCAACTTTTGGTGAAACAGCAGGTGAATCAAGTCATTACAGAAAATCCTGGGGTACTTTGCCTGGTGGCTGCTGTGCTTAATTTAGACTATCCAGAGGGGATAACTGTAAAGCAAATAATTTTAAAATTCTTACCCTTATTCCTTTGTGTGCTCTTTTCCAGGTTCATAGCATGTTAACTGAACTTGGAATTCAGCTTCTTTTGACTAACCTCTTTAAAAAGCTGCAAATTGTCAAGTCATTTCAAAATATTTATTGATATAGGCATAGCAGCAGTACAATAAAACTGTAAAAGAAAGCTATTGAAATGAATGACTGTGCAGATTTGTACTTTCTAAATGTCTTGGATGAAAGCTACAGTCTGGCTGAGAGGAGTTCAGAGCCAATATTCAGAGACACAGTCTCCTTGAATCACCACAACACTTGGAGCACTATAGCCTCCTCCTGAGTTTGAACTGATAACCATAAATATTATGAATTCATCAATTTAAAAAAATATACAAAAAAAGTTTCTAATTGAAATAAAAAGATAAAAAATTAGCAAAAGGTCATTACATTTGTTTTCCAAAAGCATTCTAAAAGCACAATCCTTCAGTGTACTGCTTTTCAAAATTATTTGAATTATTATTTCAAAGGAAGATTGAAGAGTTTGATGTGACTCTGTTGCAGACATGAATTACAGCTGTACCAGGTTTTGAGTGAGCACTCTCCTGTTACTGTGTTTGCATTTGTCTGTGTATGGCCAACAATGTGTCTAGATATGGCAAGGATATTGTTTTGTATTTTGTTTTCTCAACTGTGGAAGAAACAGTGAGGAGTTACAGGAAGAATAGTGCGAATATATGAATTTTCAAGTGATAATTTCACCTCCATCCTTATTAAAAGATAAAGCACAGTTCAGCATTTGACCATATCCCCAGATGTACAAGTAACCCTTGATTTCAAGTACACATAGTTGCCTATTTGAGGAAAAGTCCTTTCAGTGTGAGAGGCTGAGAAGTGAAAAATGCAGTGACCCTGATGCCCTCTGTATAAAGGCTACATTTCAAGCAAGATACTTCCTACCATCCAGTCATCTCAAGTCTCCTCCTTTTTTACTTCTCACATGTCTGTTTTCTCCTGTACACTTCATGGCCTTACACATGCCAGGCAAGTCACTCTTTTATTCCAACTCTAATTTGACAGATCATCCAGCCATGTTTTGGAAAAACCAGAGTTCCACATCCCTGCTTTTTCTGATTTTCTATAATATGTAATTCACTTGCATCACATTTCTGTGTCCTAAACAGTTTTTAATTTAAATATTTTCTTCCATATTTCTATCAGCCTCTTCTTCCATATCCTGCTAGATGTCTGTCCGTATACCTAAGTCTCAAATGTTTAAGGTACATCCATTTCACTTTTTCATCATCAGAGTTATAAAAAATAGAAATAAAATATTTCAGAATCATATACCTTTTATAGTAATAATTATTATTAATAATAATATATTATTAAGGCTAATATTTAGCCTTCTTATTTCTTTTTCCTCAAGTATTTATGTTCTAAAGATATGTTCTGCATTTCCACTTTTAATAATTTCTTTCACTAGAACTGTAGTCTTTTTGTTGGTCACATCACAACCATTACCCATTAGTCTGTCTTCCCACCCTCCAGCTTTATCTTTGCTAGTAGATTAAAGGGTACTGGGAGACAGACCTAGGCATAGGGACATTCTTGAGCACTGAGACTCTCTTTTGTTTATACTTACATTTTTATAATAATTCTTGCCCAGATTCCATCCAGCCCAAATAGGACTGTATTAGGAAATTTCAGGGCACTGAAATTAAGTTAAGATGATCCATGAACATAATATTAAATCCACTGGTTAATTTGGATAAGACTACCCTCTTGTAGAAAGTATTTGACTCAGGAAGATCCTAATCCACAAAACAAAAATCAACACTTATTCGTATGACACGGTTTGTTGGTCTCATTGCAAAAGCTTAATCCTAGACACATTTAATTTATAGGCATATATAGTCTCACATCTCTTCTCACTGCTATTCATTCTGAAAACTGCCTATATAGGTCCTACCCATATAGTTCATCCTATCAAACCTACCAATTCTTCTGTGTAGTTGTCGCCCAGTACTTACTTACTTACTTTTTCCTCATTAGACACATAAATCTCTCCTTACATAAATCTAACTTTCCTTCTTTTTATATTGCTTCACACATTGAGAGATTCTCTTCCCAGCTGCTCTACTTTACCCTGTTCGCTGCTGTGAATAACCACTTCCCCTGAGTGGAGCTTGGAAGACACTTTGTTGTCAAAATGCATTCATCACTTCACACATTGCTTCCTTATTGCCTATAATACCATTTGATGGTATTATGGTGATTAATACTGATTTGAATTTCCTGTCCTATTTGACTTTCCTTTTTCCTTGCCATGAACCTGTCACAAGTGACGTAGAATACTTCCACAGGGGCAACTCTGTGCTACAGAGGTACTTCTAGTGTTTACAGAGTCTCTATACTTGAAGTGATACACCACAGATTTGAGTGTAATGCTGACATGCCTGAAGTTTGTTTTTCTTTCATGATGGAATAGATATGGTATAAACCAGGGCATCCTATGAGCACCCTTCCTGCAGGGAGGACACAAGATCCTCACACAACCAGTGCTCTGTGCACACATGCATGGTGTGTGTGCCTCGGACAGGCAACTTTAGCCAGGCAAATTCATTGCTGGTAAAGATATCCTGAGTATAGTTCTGAACTGTAAGTCATCACAACAAATCAAACCTTGGTCCTTTCTTCTGTGCATGGCATCTGTTTCTTATATAGTCAGCTCATAGGTATCGGCTCAATAGCAGGAATCAGCTCATATGATTTTGCATTCCAGGTAGAAAATGTAAATATAATAAGAACTATAAGTTAATTAAAATTTATATAAACCTATGCATGCACAGCTTTTCTTCATTATCCATGACAAAACATGAGAAATAAAGAACTGAATTTTGGGATCAAGTCAAGGTCCATTCTTACCTTGTTTCCAGCAACAGAAGGTGAGGCAAGATTATGTGAACACCATAAATATCTCTTGGTTCTAAGATCTCCTAGTTTCCAAAGTTTTTTGAATTAGGGTCTTCCTGAATCAAGGACCATGTCCGGTACTAAGCAGTCTCCAATAGATTTTTCTCTCATAAATGCTTTCAGAGTCTTTTCAGCTTGTGCTTCCACAGTATTCTGTGGACAAAGCCTTTGTTAACTATCCAAAGGTGACCAGGGATTCTTCTTTAGACCTCCAGCCAAAGACAAGTCACTGTGACTTTGAAAGAAACACTAATGAAATCACAGGATTTAGAAGCTGTAGTTTAGTTTTATTAAGTAGCATACCAAAACCCCATCTTCTGGTGCAGACACAGTACAGAAGTACATTGTACCCACTACATTGCAGGCTGAAGTCTAAAGCAAAAAGTGTCTGTCCTCACAGATTTCCGGGAGAGTAAGGGAACAAAGACAGAGAAATAATTTGTTGACATAAGGTAGAGAAGGGGAGAAAAACTAGAAGGATGGGTGTGCAAGACTAGATTATGAATATTTTGATGATTTTACATATATTCATAGATGATTTACTGTGTCAGTGGGCCTTTTTTGATTTAAACAAAGATAAGACATCATCAAATGGAGAAAGCTTTCTGATTTTATTAGTGCATAGAAGTCTAGGGCAGGTAATTATGCTTAAAAGCATAGCACATAACTCATAGTATTGACATGAAAAAATTCCAGCCTAGAAAGTAAAAATAAGAGTAGAAAATAAGAGTTTAAAAGTCTCCTGTTAGCTGTAAAGTGAAACCAGAAAGTAACCTGTGTAAGAATGTGGTGCACTGCCACAATTTATTGATCTTCAGTGATATCCAGGCCTTGGAGCCAAAATAAGGGAAAATGCCAGTTAATGCAGTGGTTGGCCAGAGTGCCTCCTGAGAGAGGCTGTGGCTCAAGCAGTGGAAAAGGTATCTGATGGTAATGACTAGCAGGAGCATCTAATGAAATGAGGTATATAACAAAGAGTAGCTTGAAGAATAAGGATCCATAGAGAGAAGTGAGTGACAGCTCCAGAGCAGAGCAAGGAGCAGTCAGAAGAATGAGAAGCTATTAGAGAGGAAGCAAGTCACACCACAGGAAGACCTGACAGTCCTGAACTGTGAGTAGAATAGAAAGCAACTAGCCATCCTAGCCATGTGATGCACTTAATAGCAACACTGAAAAAATAATGTAAAAACTGAAACTTTCTATTATTCTCTACTGCTTTTTTTTCTTTTCCTCATTTAAATTCATTCACCACTTCCCATGGGCAGGCAGATGTTCAGCCATCCCCAGGAGAGTAGGAGTCCCCAGGAGAGTAGGACTCCATCACATGTAACCTTTATTTGGGCAGACAAATGCCATGACTCTGAATGTTCCAGTTTCCTTCTTCCCCCAGCTTTATACACTGAACATGATGTCATATGCTGTGGGATATCCCTGCGGTCATTTGGGATCACCTGTCCAGAATGATGTGCCTCCTCTCAGCTTCTTGTGTCCTATCCCCCCCCCGCCCCCCCCCCCCCCCCCCCCCACTTGCTCACTGGTGGAACAGAATGAAAAGCAGAAAAGACCTTTTACTCTCCCCAACAATAGCTAAAATATCCCTGAATTTTCAGCACTGTTTCCAGCACAAATACAAAACATAGCTCCATATTAGCTACTCTGAAGAAAATTAACTCTCTCTCATGCAAAACCAGCACAGGATAACAGCTCCAGCCACTGTTTTCGTAATGGCCTCTTAATGTTTCAACCTAACCCTTATCACAACCAGTGTCTTCTTCACAGAAAAGTTACGGCAGACCTACAACTACCACAGATGTCTTTCTGGGGTGTAACATCCCCTAGGCACATCATTGTGATTGCACCATAGAGGTCTTCCCTTTGAAAAATCATTCATTTCTTAACTCTAACTGTAATAAGCTTGAAGGATTCGCTATCATCTCTCCATTAGAAAGAATGCATGTCGAAGCATTCATGCACATAGTGGATCATTACCCGGTGATAAAAACAGTCTCTGTTAACACTCAGGACTCATACATCATACAAATTGAATTATTTCTAAGGGTTAAAAAGAACAAAGCTATGAAGCTTTGACCTGTGGATCGATAAGGAACTTACATCTCCAGCAATGTGTGGCTCTTAATCAAAACCATAGCTGTTCATTTATACCAAAATAAAAGGTCATTGATGCACTTTCAGAGAAAAGATTGACAACTTCCCAAAACACCTTCATTCTCTGATCCTTAAAATCTTTTAATGAGCAAGAAATGTACAAGAGGAAGTCCTGACTGAAAAATACAATAAGAACTTAAATAAAAGACAGCAGATATGAAACTGCAAATAAACCTTTCAGTCCTTTGGCTGACAAAGCTGACATGAGCAGAAACCTTTGTATCCATGTTCTCTTTAAGAGCAGTGACAGTCTGAACTCATCTGGTGACTCTACTAGGAGCTAAATTTTAGTACAACTGACATCTCATCAATCTTTAGGTAAAAACAATTAAAAAACACTTAACGTTTAAAGTAATGCATTTCTGAACAAATGTTGTTGTTCTACACAGCATTAATCTGGTTCTGTGTGAAACCAGATTTTATTTTTCATTCTATCAGTAAATGTCAGAATAATAACCACAATATTTGTACGGCCTTGACATAATTGCAATATCTGTAACATAAGTTTTTATGAAAGTTATGCAGCAATGTTAGTAATGAGTTTCAGATTTATTCTGTTAAGAAATTTATAAAAAATAACCTGCCTTCATGTAAACAAATTAGTGTAGTTAGCCAGTTTTACTGTGACAACTTTGTCAAACTAAGAGTTAAATAAAACTTCATTAATTGTGGAGTAAAATTTGAAAAGTGATAAAAGGCATTCAATTTCCATAAGAACTAAACATACAAAATATCAGTGGTAAAAGTAGTGTATCATATTTTGGTCATGCTCTATTGTACAACAGTCAGCATCAACAGGGAATTTTAAAAGTGGTAAAAAGTTCTGGCCATAAGCATATCATTTCTAATACATGCAGAGGTTTTTTTTAATAACAATGAAACATGCATGAATATATTAACATAATACACCTTTTAACATGTAAAATTTAATCCTCAGATTTTTTGTCTTATGAGAAATAAGAACATAGATTTTAAATGAGCACAGGTTTCAGTGACTCTGAAGGGGAAGGATTAAATAACAATAGCAACAAATGAAATTTTAAAAAAAAGATGATGAAAAGGGAAACTATGAAATACAAAAAAAAAGGACTAGAAAAAGATTAGAGAAAGTAGGAGAAGAAGGATTGAAAGGAGAGTAATACAAATGCCATACACTGATATATGTAACATGAGGAACAGACAGGAGGACTTGGGACTCTGTGAAGACAGAGGACTACGACCTCATGAGGATGAAAAGTGAGTGTTGGAATATGTCACAGGACTGAAGTGGTGCAGTGGATGGATATGTGCTCTTTGGGAAAGACAGAGTGAGAAGGCAAGGAGAGGGTGTTGTTAGAGAGCAGCTGGAATGTGTGGAGCTCTGCCTGGGTGTTCTAGTTTAATGCTGATGGGCTGGTCAGCCCCATAGAGCCACTCCCTCACTCTTCCCTCATGGGATGAGGAAGAGAACTGGAAGGACAAAACTGTGAACACTTGTGTGTTCCTATAAGGACAGTTTAATAGGTAAAGCAACTGCCACATGCACAAGCAAAGCAAAACAAGGAATTAATTCACCACTTCCCATTAGCAGGCAGGTGAACAGCCATCTCCAGGAAAGCAAGCAATCTCACATTCACAGGCCTAGGCCCATGTTCTGGAAGGATAACACAGACGGAAAGAAACATTTCTGAAAGAAAGATTTTTGGAAGTATCAATAAAAGGCTATCAGCAAGGAATCCATTTCTGATGAATATTCTATCATGGCAGACAGTACATCAAGTGGGCAACAGGGAAATACTATGGCATGGGGGATTCAAAGAGAGCAAGAGGAAAAGCTTCTTCTGTAGGTGAGTAGTAGAGCAGTGAAGCAGGTTGCATAGCTGTGTGAAAGTGGAAGTTTCTGGAGGTTTTCAAACTGAGCTAGACACAGCCATGAACATACCTGAACTGGTATAGTGTCAGTCCATCTTACAGTGGAAAATAAGACTAGAGGATTTACAAACATCCCTTCTAACAGGTGTTTCTATAATTCTATGTATCCTCCATGATGAGGACAAGCATTTTCAAACCCATAGGTCTGTAAACCTCCTTTTCTACCTGCTGCTATTTTGAAATACCAAATCCAATCCCTTATGTGATATTCATGAGTCAGATAGCAATGCCTAGACATGACATGTCATTTCATCTTTAGAGAATACAAAATAAATTCTTTTGTTAAGCTGATAAGAAATAAATTACAAGGAACATTACAGCTCAGGAAAACATTGGCCTGTTTTTTCTTAAGAAAAACCAACCAAATACACAAAAAACTTACCAAGTTCCACCACAACCAAATAAACCAAGGCTTAGAGCAACATTCAAAAAAATTATGTAGATTTTGTAAAGTTTTTCAGTGACATATAGCATTTCTAAGGAATTAAAAATACCTTTGATATATTCAAGCCACATCTTTTGATTTTCTATTTTCCTTCTTAATATATATTGCTTGTAAAAATTGCATTCTGCTTCCTGGTAAAGAATATGTTACATTATTTTGATGGATTAAAATGCAAATTATGTTTAAGTGAACATTGTATTTCATTGTATTTCATATTAGAGAAAAAGTTTTGCTCAACCTGATACTCTATCTTTTAAAATATTTTTTCCAGAAGTTTAAAGAAATACGTTGGTTTCCTTTTCATTATTTCCTTAGAAACTTTATGTAATTTCTTTTCAAGAGGAATACTTTCTCTCTTGACATGCTACGAAGGAAATAAATTAAAATCACTATGTTTAGACACTTGTGAGGGTGACAAAGACCACACTGGCATCATTAGATTAACCCTGTTTTATACATGTGTATATCAGTTTTCTACATAGCAGGATGAAAGTTTTATTTTAATCAAGAATTTTATTGTTTCATACTCTAGAAGAAATATTGAAGAAGCATCATGCAAGACATGCCAGAAGACTCACATCTTAAAAGAATTATCAAAAATACTGAATTTTGGCCTGACAAGATATACTTTATCCAGAAAAAATATGCCTCAAGTAAATAGTTTGGCTATTATTGAATTTCAGTGGAAGATGAATACAGCATCTTCCAGAAAATTTGGAATGTAGCTCCATGAATTCACAGTATGTATTCCTGTGGTAGAAATGTAGTTTATTCTCTTGGGACCAGTATTTTCAATGACAGGTACTTTGAATTTGTTGTGGATAATTATTAGAATTGTGTTTCTGGTTTGAGCTTTACAATAAGACATTTCATGCAACTTATTAAAAATTCACTGCTTTGTCCGGTTTTTTTTAATTGATCAGATCACAAGAGCTTTCACAAAAAGAGCCTAACAATAAGTCAGAAATGTATGAAACTAAACCAATTTTTTACTTTCCTGAAGGCTCCAACTTTCCACATACAAAACAAGATGTACAGTTAAAAGAGGGTGAAATATTTGCTTGTGTAAAATAAAAAGAAAATTAAGCCCAAGGATTATTGCACTGAAATCAGTCATAGAATCCCATGTAGCAAGACTGGTAGACTGTGTTCTGAGTTTTGGCCCCCTTATCGCTACTTTAGTACTTCTTTTCCCTCACTGAGCCAACAAAATAGCTGGTTGTATTTGTAGGCATTTTCTTCATCATTTATTTTTGTTTTCTACTTTCGGATTTACCTCATGACCTTTAAAACTGAACAGTTATAGGGATGTAAAATCCATCTCATAGGGCCACTACATTTTTTGTGAGTTATATAAATTCCAGATAGTTCAGACATTAATAAATAAATAAATTATTGGTTGCTAAT
Organism: Corvus brachyrhynchos; assembly: GCF_000691975.1. Lineage (NCBI taxonomy): Eukaryota > Metazoa > Chordata > Aves > Passeriformes > Corvidae > Corvus > Corvus brachyrhynchos. Next base: position 6,840,792 of record NW_008237226.1, on the reverse strand, counting down.
TTTGAACCATTTCTGCAAAACACATGTAGCACTCAGTTTGATTCCCTGCATGCAGTTCAGTCAGTGCTGTGTAATACTTCATATTCCTCTAATGCTCATATAAAATGGGAATATAAACACAAAGGAAGACTTGATGCACAATTAATTAGCAGAGTAAGGTGTTTTGCTTTCAATTTGTCCTTCTTAGTAAATTGTGATATGGCATCAATTTTTTTTTTTTACCTTATCAATAGTCAGCACACCTGTTTTTTCCTGAAAAGAAAATTTTCTCCCAAAGTCATTTTAGGAATGGCACCAGTACAGGAAGAAAAAATATCCTACAGTAAAGATCAAGGACATAAAATTTGTGTTCATATTCAAAGATGTGTTCTGAGAAGTATGTTCATTGTAAGTTTGTGCTCCATGGCTTCCTCATTGAAGAAAACAGGGACACCACATAAAATGTTGCCCTGTCATAGCCTGTATTTAAACCTGCAAAATTAATTCATCTCACAGCTTCCTCTTGTCTACTTGTTGGGGAGTAATTCCAGCTCTCTCCAGAAGAGAAGAAAGGAAATTTTCAGGACATATTCCAGCTGTATTTATGTAAAAACAGAAGAACAGAAAAATATACTCTTTTCTTATTAGGATGGCAAATTAGAAGGCAGTAAAACAGGGTGGAAATTTTCTGTCATGCCTGATCCTTGAGCAGTGCAGGTATGTACCAGGGTCACAAAACCTCATTTTTAGCATAAAAAGTAGCTGTTAATATGATCTAATTCAGTAGAGTAACCAAATCACTGAAATAAGAACCATGTGCACAATTATTTATCCATTTTAATTTGTCCTTTTTAACTCCTAAATTTACTTTTAATAACAAAAGGTGAAAACAGAGGCTTTTGATGTAGTCGGTAAAGCTGAGTTCTTTGGCCACAACAATTCACGCAAAACCAAAGTCTGAGCTGCTGTATGTAAAGAGTGTTGTGGCTTTCTTTTGGAAAGGAACAGCCTATAGATACATCTGACATGGAAAACCCTCTCACACATCTCATATCTGACAGTCCTGTATGGTCGATGCTGAGACAGTAGCATGACACAGACTACCATTAAGCTCTAATCCTGACATAAATCTGAGTTCACTGTATTACAGCCAAACACTCACAGACCAGAAAAAAAATGAAGTTCCTTTAAAATTCTTACCTTCTTTTATCAGACCACCTCCTAGTTTTCTATCACTGACTATTTTAGCCTCAGTAAGACAGACCTTATGTGACAATAAAAAGTCTGACAGTGTCTTATAGGACAATCTTTATACATCCATCAGTCTCTCTGTTCATTGGTAATATTCTGAGCATGTCTGCCACCCTCCAAGAAATCCAGGTCTCTTAGACTTATTTCATGTACTAATTTTCTGTAATACTTCACTATGTGGTACAACTCTCTGTGGCAAAGCAGCAGTAAGTATTCACATTAATCCCTTCTGATTATTCTCTGGGTATGTATTTATGATTGCTTCTTTCAGCTGACAGAAAAGAAAGGGATTTCATTAACATAGTTTAAATTACAGCTCCATCATGTCACGAAAACCCACCATCAAACAGATAGTTTACATAGCAATATCATTCTTTTCTGTACAAAGTTTGTTAAAGGCAGTTAATCAAGCCAAAATAAGTAAAATATTAGCAGAATGGAGAAGGCTAAAATCCTTTATTTGTTCTTAAACATGTATGAAGAGGTCATAAAACAAAGCAAGACTATCAATGTCTCATACAGTCATTTGGCAGGAAATTCTGTGAGCTGCTTAAAATATTGTCCTTGTGAATTACTTGTGGCATTTTTCAAAATGGTCCTTTTCTGTTCTCATTTTCTACACCTATCAATTGACCGCTTCAAGGAAAGGCATTTTTTATTGCTATACTCATCCAAGAAAAAGGGGAAAAGAAATTAGTGACAGACCTTGAGAGAAATAGAAAGCAGCAATAACTTGTGTCAGTATATTTGAGAGCAGATGAATAAAAAGACAGTAAAACCAAGCTGGTAATATTGCCCAGCTAATACAGTATGCCAACCACAACTTTATACAGTATTACTTAATGTAGCTTTCACACAACTTTTGGGAGTTTTCATGTACCCATTTTCCTTTCTGCCTTAGAAGATGAATCAGCAAAATCTCTCTTAAGCTCTCAATATCAGTACGGTAAATTTTGGTGCAGATTTTGCCTTTAGCTGTTAATCTAAGTTCCAGACTAATCACATTTTTAGGCTGTTATATTTTCTGCATAATATTGCTGACTGAATAGATCCAGAATATTGGGGCTCCTCTTTTACCCACATTTTTCAATACTTCTTTAAAATACTGGCACATGTTTTCCCAGAGTGGCCACTAGTTTGGCTGATGGACTGTAAGTTGTGAGCACGATAGTTTTCTGTTGGAATCAGCTGGTGTCCCACACAGGACAGCCCCTGGCCTCTTAACCACAAGGCCACCCCTTAAGCCAGACACCCCTGCCCCAAATCCCTTGCCACCTCTACGTGATACACCAATATGGGAAGAAAATTCCTTATTATTCTATCTGTGAGATCTGGACTCAACACAAGATTACTTTCTTTGGGACATTTAAAATAATGTTAAAGAGGAGTTTAAATACAAATTAAAACAACCCTTACAACAAAGAGGTGAAAAAGACAGTCAGAGGAAAGTAAAATTAATCTTGTTGCCCCAAGGCACATCCATTTCTTAATGAAAAAAATCCCACATATGTTGTTGCCTACATGAAGTTAGGTTTGGCTGATTTTTAAAAGTTTGGAAAGTGATAATTATTTTGCTGTCAAGGAGGATTTCTGACTCATCAGACTTGATGAACTTGCACAGAGGACTTACCTAGCTCCAGTATGTTAGACTTACTGCTCATTTCAGATCAGCGAGGTAGTACGTGAGTAGGAAGTCTGATATCCTTGCGTGTTTAGTCTACTGTGCTCTGACAGCTTGTGGCCAGGTTGTAAATCAAGTTAAATAAGAATAAACTAATCAAGCATCAAGGAAAGCATTGATTAACTTGGTAAGTAAGTGTAGTCCTTCTGTCCTCTTTTGCTTACTGAGTTTGGATAAAACCTGAGTCAGAACTTGGGCTAACTTCATCTAGATAATACGCCATAAATCTTTAATTTAATGTGTTTGTAGGATTATGTAATGGATGGAAGTGCATAGAAAAAGTATTGATTAATGGCTGTGACAACGAGACCTATAATGGACATTGACAATGCTCTGGAAGTACTTAATTTTGCACACAGTGACAAAGTACAACTGTGTTGATAAAGTAGTTGTTGTCAGCAGAAAGAGGGGAGGTCAGACAGGAACATAATGTATTAATTACCTCTAAGTCAAAGACAGGCATGTTAAAAATCTCTCTAAAAGCAATATTTATTATTTAATAAGATAAATTTATGTCCAAGCTTTATTTTTGTGGCTTTTTAAACAATGGCCTGAGTGCTTTGGTTCTGTACAAGCTGTATCATCCTTCAAAAGTTGTAGAATAATGTTTTCCACTGGGATCTAAATGTGATTTTTTGTCAGGTGTGGTCATGCTTTAACTTAATTCATAGCACCATAACATCAGCAAGCTTATACTTAAAAAGGAATTATTTTAAGGGCAAAAATCTTCTAGAAGCACTTTTGTCACATTAATACATACAGTACAATGCTAAAGAATATAAAGAATGGAAATTTAAAGTGAAACACATTGCTTTATCCTGAAAATAAATATTTCTTCTTAAATATGAAAACCAGTATCTTTGTTCCTTCGAGTGGAAACTTTGTACTGAAAAGGAGAGCAGAATACAAGACCTTCTTTTATTCCCTTATACCTATACAAATTCCCTTTAGCATCAATGGGCATACAGCGAATAAAGTATAATGAATAGAGTGAATTATAATGAATAAAGAATAAATCCTATCATGAACAATTTAAAAATATTATTTTGAGCTAATATACTCTGGAAAATCTTCCTGAGAGCCAATCAAAAGTCCAGGAATCCGTAGTTATACCACTCCTGCTATGTTTCTATTGCCTGACGTACCTTTTTACCATGCTTAATAGACTCTAATGTTCATAGGGAAAGTGGCAGAAACTCTGCTATGTTGAAATTCACATCTCCAAGGCAGAAAGAACATCAACACTGTCAGTGCCAGTGCTACTTTCTTTGTCAGTTTGATGTGAAATCTGGGTAGACCACATCTCCTTAGAAGGCAGAAGGTAACTCTGACAATGTGAACAGCACTAGGAAGCAGATGAGTACTGTAATTTCATTTACAGGCAAAGGAGACATCACTCACTGCCAATGAATGTGATAAGGACCCACTTCTGCTCTGCCTGTTTGGCGCACAGTCGGAGGGCTGTGATTAGTGTAGGTACCACAAATATATAAGTGTCAGATGCCCCATCTCTAGTTTTCACAGACCTGTCCCCTTCCCAGCAGCCTCAGGGGCCATTTTCCCTGGAAGTCATTCCCAGGATGAGACACTCTCTACCAGTTTACCAGGAAGAACACCAGCACCAAAGTCCCTTCCCTTCTCTACACAGCAGACTGTCATATGTTTCAGCCACCATTTCAGGTCAAGGTGTCTTGTCTCCATTTTAGGATAGGTAGCTGTTCCTTTGTTAAATGTCATCCTGCTCTATGACTGGCTGATTACCATTTCCTGGCCGATTACCATTTCTTGGCATCATCATACCCACATGTTCTCTGAGATTGACTTCCCACTTCCTTTGGACCAGGAAGTGTTCAAATATAAGTATGTGTACTTCTGTGTAAAATAATAAATTTTTTAAAAGTATATGTATAAATCATATTGTATTTAATTACACATAGATACACTATTTACAAAATATACACATCTATATATAAATATATGTGCTATATATATAAATTTATGGAACTATAGAAATTAACTAGATATAACCATAAAATCTTAGGCACAAAATGGCTAAAGCAGGTTTAATAAAAGCAAAAGGAATGGATAATTAAAGTTTAAATACAAATAGCAAGTCATTAAACAAAAGTAGAGGGAAAGTTGCCCCCACTTTACCAGGCTGCAGAATAAGACATGACATATCTGAAGTGTGGAAACTTCAAAAGAGTGGATGGGTGATGAATGGGATAGGGGACAGGGCACAGACAAGCTGGAACAGGACTGCAGACCTCTTTTATGAGGCCAACCAGATCCCTCTTTTGCAAACTTGGAAAGAGCCCAATCCAGTGAGCTGGAGTTAGAGATCTCTGCATCCTGCTGCAGCCCAACAGGATGAACATGCAGTTTTCATGGGGCAGACTTGGTCCTTTGCATGGTGCTGCAAGGCACATGCAAAGCTGTCTGAAGATGGAAAACCCAGAACAAATGCTAACTTCAGAAAAACTTGTATGTACAGACAATAAGAGAAAGGCACAAAGGGATTCTCCCAAAAGACTGTTTTCTTTTGCTTTCTTTCGGTGTTTGCACTGACATGTACTTCAGGCTTAAAAGTATCGTGTAGGTGGACTGGATGGGACAGTGAAGAGATTTAAAGTTAAGCTGGCCTTCAGTGCCCTACAACTAAGTAAATTGTGCACTTGGTGGTTACAGTCCACTGCATAATCTTTTGTTTCCAAAAATTCTGGCTATGCAAGTACAAATCTGTGTAAATAATCAAATATACATTGCCATTAGATCAAAACTGTCTGAACAGAACTTAACTTTGCAGGTTTTTCTGGTGGAGATAAAATTTATCCAGAATGACTAGATTTATGAGCTGTTGGAGTGCTCTAAACTAGCTAATATATCTCTAAGTGCAGAGCCACTCAAGAATCCATATGCCAAGATGACAACATCAATACCAAGACCATCAATACAATACCAATAGGTTCCTTCATTTCCCAGTGTAACATCCTAGAACTGAGTGCGATCTTTCTTGGTTAGAGTTATGCTACCTAGAGTCCACCAGTGAAGATTCTTCCTTTTCATGATTGGAGAAGCCTTTTGTAAACTGAGACTTCTACTCCTACTTGATTTGCAGTGGAGAGCATCTGGCTTGTATCTGAAATAATAATTATCTTCTTCTGACACATTTATGAGTTTTCCCTTCATTAATTTTTATCTGGGAAATATTCACTGCTATGGTAGGGTAGTTTTAGAACAAACACCTGGTTTTTACAACTCTTATCAGAAATTTGCAAGGTTTCAGGCAGGGAACAGCTTAAAATTAATGAAGTGAAAAGCTTAACCCTTTGGGCCTCCTTTTGAAGTGTCTCAGCAATACCCTTTCCAGTAGCTTTGAAGGGTAATTTTTCCCTTTACTCCATATATGTTATTCTCCCTCAGTGACTCACAGCTCACAAGGTGCCACTAGTTTCTGCAAACCAAAAGTAGCAGAAAGTGAAATATAGAACAGAAGTCATTTCACCTGAAAGATCTGAAACCTTTCCCAGGATTCAAAATTTATTCCCAATTCATTGTGTTTCTGAATACAAATAAAGAATGAATTTAGTATCTTTGAATCCCCCTGTAGTCAAGCCTCTATACATTTCCCTGTTCACAAGGTGCCACTAGTTTCTGCAAACCAAAAGTAGCAGAAAGTGAAATATAGAACAGAAGTCATTTCACCTGAAAGATCTGAAACCTTTCCCAGGATTCAAAATTTATTCCCAATTCATTGTGTTTCTGAATACAAATAAAGAATGAATTTAGTATCTTTGAATTCCCCTGTGGTCAAGCCTCTATACATTTCCCTGTATTCCTGTTAATAACCTCTAACAAAGAAACCTTGGTATTTTTTTTTTAAGATGGTTCACAACATCTGGCAACAACCATTAAAGGTATTTAGGCTACCTCCCTTAAGTCAGTAAAAAGTACTGTGTGAAAAATGTAAAATAGTTACTCTGAGAGGGGAACAGAATTTGCCAAAATAATTTATCAGCTCATAAAATAGCAAACAAATTTATTTGGAAAGTGTACCAGGAAAAATCTGAACCTGATTGGATAAGTATTTTTTTTTACTTCAATCACCATGTGAAATATACAAAGACTGCAATCTCTCCTAAAGAGAGAATCCTTGACAAATAGAAGTACAGAACATATTAAATTGATATAAGTTCTAATGCATACAGTCTCATAACACAGCCAAATTATGGTAGTGTTCAGCATTCAACTTACTTTCCATATTTATTACACATATATATATATATTGTTTCATTAAAAAAAAAAACCAACAGAAAAAATCCTTCTGATTTAAGTCAAACACTTGTTTTCAGAGTTAAGGTATAAACCATTACAAAACCTGATATTTGAGGAAGGACTGAAAACTCACTGTCTTGGAGACAAAGCAGGCTTTCATTATCTGAGTCATGGTGCAGAGATCTTTCTAAGAGCTGGGAGAGATATTGTGTATTCTGCTTTGAACAACTCAACTTTTTTTTTATTGCTTTTTGTTTGAAAAATATTTCTCAATGTATGTAGCTAAAAGTTTTTGTTTTGACATTTTCAAACCACAAGTTTTGACTCCAAAATATCTCTTTCCAAAATTTATCTATGAAAGTCTCATGAAAAAGTAATGACTGTCTTAGCACACGTGCACACTGCTATTAGATTGCACAAGGAGCTACAGTTCCAGCACTTGCTAATCTTTCTATACCTAATTTTGATATTAGCTGATCGTTTTAACTTTCAGAATACAGTTTTCTATGCTTCCTATAAAAGAACAAGAAAGAAAAAATTATAAGAAAATAAGAAGAAAAGAATAACCTCTTTAATCAGTTGACACATCTCATGCATTACCAGCACAATAAAAAAAACCGAAACAACCAACATTCTGTTATTCATAAAGGATTCTTGTAGTCCCATGCAAAGGTGCTTTGTATCTGCCACTAAAGAAATTCATTTGAGCCCTTAAATGAAATTTGCGTCTTTCTCTTCCACGGATATGTTGTTTTAAATTACAAGGTCAGAAGAAATTCTCATTATTGTTAAATGAATGAAATTCCACCCATGTGCAAGAAGTCTGCATTTATATACCAAGTCTATATATCAAGTCAAATTACTTGAAAAATCTTTTAGCATTAAAAACATCTGCTGTTCCCTACTGTGCCATACTTGACTCTGTTTGCAAAAGAAAAAGACACACATTTTGCCTATTATGTAGGAAACATAAATGCAAAAACACAACTTTTAAGAATTAAAAAGAAAAATAAAAAATCCTAGTGTTGCATTATTTCTTTAATTTAATACAGAGGGCATGTAAAATTGTATATTTTTAAAAGCCTACTATAATGAGAACAAAGATTTGAACAGTTTGATGTCATAAATGTAAGTCCCTAGTTTCAACTGTGAACAGAAGAATTTACCCTTAATAGATCAGAACTTTACACCAAAAACTGTAGGCTGCATACTTAAAAATCCTAACTTTTAAATTTTTCAGTTCCTGCTACTGGACTTGCTTTTAATTGTCTTCTTGCTTCACTGAAGTAGGGACTCTAAACAGAAACATAAAATCCTGAACAGGCTTAAGATCAGATAGCACCTATTAAGTTGCTTTTCTTAGGGAACAAGAGGGTTTATCCCTAGCTAATGTTTTTCAAACATACTATGGAATTTAGCCAAATTTGGCAGAGATCTTGAATATTTCAGGAACTGTATAGGATCTTATGGAAATTTGACTGTGCAGTTCTATTTTATTTATGCAAATTATATTAAATGTTTGAACTAATAACTCGGCCTCTTTGAACTGAAACGTAAGTTGATGATTTCATGCTACAATTCCACCTGCTTATTTTATACCAGGAATTTACAAACAAAATTCCATTTGTTTGGACTCATTGTGAACTGGCTATTTTATATATTTGTCCTTAATTTGAAAAGATACAAAATAAATTTTTAAAGAATTTCTACATACAGGCCATATATATGATCATATATGTTAATGTTTTGTGAAATGCTTATGAATAATTATGGAAATAACCATAGTTATATTTAATTAAAAATTATTGTCTCATCTGCAGAAAAAAAAGACAAAAATACATTTGTGACAATCAAAAAATCTAAAGATCAGAGAACACTTATTTCTACCTGAACTAGCAGTGTTCATGGCTTGATTAACTGAATGACCCAGTATAATTCCATCACTTCATTTCTCTTTGCAAACCTTTGTTTACACATAAAACAATATGCTTCTAAAGTTAAGATTGTCAAGTTCCATAAATTAGTTTTAAAAAAAATCAAACCATAAATGTTCAATTACTTATCTTGTTCTCTTTTATCTTTCTCTTTTCATGATAATAGATTGGAGACATTTGTGTGCATATCTTTTCTGCTATATCAGGTGAAAAGATGGTAGAAGATAGTGCAGTTCCCAGTTAATCATGCCCTGTAACACAATACTGTTATGGAGGTTCAGGTACCACCCTCAGTACCTGGTCTTATACAAAGTGGGAGCAAGAGTAAGTAGTAAGTCAACACTGAGACAGTTCTCAATCAAAGAACCTGTTTCAAGGATGCAGGTTAGACTTACAAAGAGCTCATCAAAGCTCATCATGCTCGGGCTATAGTAGTTGACCTAACCATATAAATTCTAGGTTTTGAAAAAGCCATGTTGCAGACTGCACCGTCGTATATGGAGACGCAAACCACTCATTAAAAATAGCGTTGCAAGACTTGCTTTTCTTACATATTAATGTGTGTAGCACAGTAGGTCACAACCAAACACACAGACAGTAGACCTCTATATGGAGAGAAGGGGTGCCATCCAGAGTGACCTTGGCAGGCCTGAGAGGTGGACCTGTGTAAAACTCATGAAGTTCAACAAGGTCGAATGCAAGGTCCTGCACTGAAATAATCCCAAACATAAATACAGGCTTGTCAGAGAATAGATTGAAAGCAGCCATGTGGAGAAGATCTAGAGGGGTTGGTAGATGACAAGCTGGACGTGATCTGGCACTGCACACCTGCAGCCCAGAAAGCCAGCTGTATCAAAAGGTCAAGGAAGGTGATTCTACCCGCCTACCCTGCTCTGGTGAGACTGCACCTGGCATAATGTGCCCAGCTCTGGGGCCTGCAACATAAGGGCATCACTCAAGTGCAAGTTGCAAGCAAGTCCAGAGCAGGCCACAAAGATAACTGGAGGGCTGGAGCACCTCTCCTGAGAGAAAAGGCTGAGAGAGCTGGGGTGGGTCAGACTGGAATAATGAAGGCTCTGGGGAGACCTCATGGCAGTCTTCCAGTGCCTGAAAGGGGCCCGTAGAAAGCAGGAGAGGGACTTTTTGCAAGGACATGTATCTGATGGCTTTAAACTGAAAGAGGGTGCATTTAGATTAAATATTAGGGCAGAAATTCTTTGCTCTGAGGGTGATGAGACACTGGAACAGGTTGCCCAGAGAAGCTGTGGACCCCCCCCTCCTTGGAAGTGTTCAAGGCCAGGTTGGATGCAACCTTTGAGCAACCTGGTCTAGTGACAAGGCCCCTTCCAACCTGAACCATTCGATGAATCTATGACTCTATATCCTTTGCTTACAGAGTGATAAGAGGAGAATGCAAAAAAGTAAATATGTGGAAGCTAACCACACTTACCAAGAAGAACTACTCTAGCAAGTGCGAAGAGAGAAGAAGAGGCTAGAGGGTACAGGATGCAAGTTCCGGAGATTTTTCCTGCTCAGGGGTCTTGGTAAACTCTATTTATATTAAATTTTTTACAGACTACCAAGAACAGACAGGCCACTAGAACACATTTTTACAGGGCTCTGTTTCCAATTTAGTTACTGCATTTGAAAACTTCAGGGGTTCTCCTGTTGGAGTTTTATAGGAAGGATGGATAACAAAAACCTAACGTGCTTTGTATCAGGTGCTGCCTTACCATCCTCTCAGCATAAGTCAGCACAGTGACTCTCAGCTACATATAGCTGAACGCACATATCAACAGAAACAAAAGCATGTTCCAGAGCACAATTACTGAAATTATAAACTTTGTTTTAAACAGATCCACTCAGTTTTGTTTATGAAATGCCTTTTATTTTTATTAGATTTCTTTTGTCTTCTTTTCCTTCTTTTTTTTTTGTGATTCACTACTTAAAGGTTTGGAAACAAAATTCTCCTTTGTTCACACACCATTGGAAAAGTGAGATTTTTAAAAAGCACTGAGTGTTGATCTAACTGTGTCTATTCATGCCAATATGACCCTTACCTCTGACTCTGGTGGAATGGATTTTTTTTATATTTATTGTTTGCCTTTCCTTCTAATTGAAGTTCTTTCAAAAAAAAAAAAAGGCAAAAACTTCCTGTGAGAGAAACGAGGTTGGAAAGAATGAATTCAACAAAAACTGGGCAATGCAGCACTAGAAAAGTAAAGAATGAGCAGCTAGGAGGAGTGGTAGTTCACATTCTCTGGGCCAAGAAACAGCTTTAAGTGTAGTCTATTGAATACTATGCATTTCCTGACCTGGTTTCTCTACCCTTTGGTGCCAGAGATTCTGCGGGTGATTAGCAAGTCTTCTCTGTCTACTTTCCTGGCCATCTTTTGCTGTTGCCATATAAATAGTAACTTTCAAAACCCAGTATGTTTTTGTACAGCAGTAAAATGTCCAACACAATGCAAACCCAGTTTTACTTTGAAACACGTAGACACCACTATATTACAAACTAATAATATTAGGTGACAAAAAATACATACGTGTTCAAAGTTCAGCAGATGAAGCAATGGAAAAAAATAACTTGAGAAATTATAACAATTCTGTTGTCAATAATTTTCTTATTGATCTCAATGAAAAAAATACTTTAGTAGCTAATTTAAGGCTCATGAGGAAAACACCACACAATAAATTTCTTAGAGAAAATGTAATTTTCTCAAAATTTAAATTTTCTATAAAGCTTTGTTTTGAGGAAAAAGTTAATTTACATCTGAAAATGGAATTAAGAATTAAATTTTCAGTATATCCAACCTATAATTTTAGTATTTTTCATTGCTGTAATGACCTAAAGGGTCCCAACTACATTTCTCTAAAAGTAATAGGCTCTGCAAAGTGTAGACTCCTCACATTGAAGTTTTATATGTCCCAGAGTAAACTGGGATATACCCAGTTAAAAGAAAAAGGGGCATTCGCATACCTCATAACAAGTCTGCTAAAACCGTTGTGTACATACCTTTGCCTGGACTAAAGAAAACTTAGATTCAAGCTTCTCTTGTCTTATATGGAGAAACCTGGCATGAAAAATTGTAATGGGAAAGAGACAGTGCACAAACTTGCTCTGCGTGTAGCATATTCTTGCTCAGGACCTCTTCCAATACATTTTCAGCGTGGTTTTGCTTTAAGATAATTCTGTTTTCTCTCTCCTTCAAATATCTGGCTTTGTTCTCATGAAAAATAAAACATATTTTGGTGCCTTTAGTTTTGCTTTGGAATAGAATTGTCATATTCATTTCAATACTCATTACAATATGTTTTGAGCTAAGAAAACTACATAATGTTAGGAAATCCCCTAGTAGTATGTACAAATAGGATAAAACTCCAGTTATATAAATCTTGAACACTGGCTCTTAATTTCAGTAGCAAATATATAAAGCTCTTTTCTCTGTTTTGAAAGGTTATATGCTAATCAGATTATGGTTCCCAAATTTATTCTAATCAGAGTTATTGCATTATAACTCTTGATACTTATTTTAAACCCCAAAGAACTTGTATGTACTTAAATTCCTTGAGAATTTTCATGTCCCTTATGAACAGAAAATATACCACTAGCAAAGAAATCTGTTTCATGAAGCCCATGGGGTATAGAATTACTAAAAAAAAATCTGAAATATAGCTTATAAAGTATATTAAACCAGAAAGAAATTTAGGCATATGAATTATGAGGAATGAGCAGAGGAAGAGAGGCATAAAAGGAGAATATTGCATTGATATTAAATATAATTTAGTTTGGGTGGTTTTTTTGGTTTTTGGAGTGTTTTTTATAAGGATGTCATGAGATGGCTAATAGGAATAAGTTTAAAGAAACAATTTCATAATCAGGTGAAAGAAAATTCAAGATGTTTGCTATACTCAAGCATGGACACAAAGTTTTGACAGTACTAGATTTCTGAAATAACTGCAACGTGAAATCAAAGATTCCATAAAAAGGGTATAAAATTATGTCGGGTCAGCAACACTGTTATACAACAATGGAATGACAAAATAGTACCTGCATTTAGGAAACTAATATGAGTGATATGATATCTATAACACACAAGATATTAATATGTGTCACACGGTAAAGGTTTGTATAGAATGAAGATAAATAGAAGAATAAAATGCTGATTTACAAGACTGAGTCCATGACAATAAGTTCATAGATTTCTCTGAGCAAGTTAGTAGCTTTCTACAGAGAGAAAATTTATGTTGAGTCTATCATTTGATACTGGTGGCCATATGGGAAACAATTAGGAAGCCAGAAATGCTGGTTGATACAAAAATAATAGGCTGAACAAGAAACCAGTTAAATGAAGAGCTGTAAGGCTAAAAAAAATTTTAATTAGACTATTAAATTAGACTTTTAATTGTAAATAGTCTGGATGTATTTTCTGTACAGAAGAATGAAATACAGGAAAACCTGGTGAACAAAGTCATAGGAACAAGGTTTGAGTTTTTCTTCAGCTAGAAATTCAGCTGGTCTAAATCCTCGAATAGTAATGTATCAAGTAAGTACCATAAGTCATGTCTAGATTCCATCAAGATTCTGAGAATATATATTGCCCTAAGTGGTTTTCTTGCATTTCCAACAACAACTATTTTTTTTTTTTAATGATATATAGGTGAGGCCTTGCTCAGTGATGGAGAGTTTATTTTTTCCCTTTCACTGCAAACTCAATGGCTACCACAATTAACAAGTATGTGAATAGCCAGTCATCTTTTGAAGGAGATATGAACTTGAATTCTTCATCTCCTATGCAAACATCCTTTTCTCCCATTTTAGATTGTTTTAGGATATCACTTTTGATCTTTCTTAAATGAAAATATGAAAGAGATTAAGACAAAAATTTTACTTGAATCTGCTTGTATCACAGAATCATAGAATATCCTGAGTTGGAAGGTGCCCGCACTGAAGTTCAATCCCTGTCCCTGCACAGGAAAACCCCAAAAATCACACCATGTGCCTGAGAGCATTGTCCAAAGTCTTCTTAAAGTCTCTCAGGCTTGGTGCTGTGACCACTTACCTGGGGAACCTGTTTCAGGGTCCAACCTCCTGCTGAGTGAAGAAACTTTTTCTAATGTCTGACCTAAAACTCCCCTGACACAACTTCAGGCCATTGTCTCAGATCCTGTCACTGATCACTGAGACTGAAGAGATCAGGGTCTGCCCCTCCTCTTCCCCTCATGAGGAAGTTGTAACTGCAGTGAGGTCTCCCCTCAGCCTCCTCTTCTCCAGGCTGAACTGACCAAGTGACCTCAGTTGCTCCTCATACGGCTTCTGCTCAAGGCCCTGCTTTGGACACTCTCTAACAGCTTTTTTTATATTACATACCCAAAACTGAACACAATATTCAAGGTGAGGCCACCCCAGTGCAGAGCAGAGTGGGACAATCCCCTCCCTTACCCAGCTGATGATGCTGTGCCTGATGCCCCCCAGAACATGGTTGGCCCTCCTGGCTGCCAGGGCATTGCTGACCCATATTCAACTTGCCATTAACCAGGACCCCCAGGTCCCTTTCTGCAGAGCTGCTTTCCAGCATCTCATTCCCCAGTCTGTCTGTACATCCAGGATTGGTCTGTCCCAGGTTCAGAATCTGGCCCTTACCCTTGTTAAACTTGATAGAGCTGGTGATTGCCCAGTCCTCTCATTTGTCAAGGTCTCTCTGCAGGGCATCTCTGCCTTTGAGGAAGTCAGTGGTTCCTCCCAATTTAGTATTATCAATAAGCTTAGTAAACTTGAGTCCTGCATCCAAGTAATCTATGAAGATGTTGAAGAAAATGCTTCTGTCCTGTTTCCTTCTCTGGTTTTTTATTGAATGTATATTTTTTATTCAAATATTTAATTTAAATAAGAATTGGGGAGCAGTAATTAGAGCTCAAGATTGCTCTTTCCTAGCTAAATTACTGAACAATGGAATATAGAGTCATATTTAGTCTTGGAATCACAAAAACATTGGTCTTGGAAGGGACTTCTGTAGGTCCAAATCCCACCCTTAATCCTGACAGAATTGGATTGGGTCCAATTAGAGCAGGTTGCACAGGGCCATGTCCAGTTGAGTATTGAATACCTCCAAAGATCAAGGTTTCAATAACTAAAGTAAAAAAAAAAAAATTCTTTATAAAACTGCCTTGTAATCACTCTCTGATCCAGTCAACATTTTGCATTTCTGTCTCTTTGTTAGGTAACTTCAACTATGAGTTGAAAGTGATGTACTCCTATACATTCTACTGTCCTCTGGAGGAGCATCATCAGGCTTAAGAGCATTCAGGTTTGAATGAGTGTGTTCCATACCAGATTATTTCTGTATAAATTGTTGATACATGCTGCCTGAAAAATATATTTTGGGGTTTTTTTTAATGCATGTGTTTATGATTCTTTAAATGTTAGGAGTTTTTGACATCTGACTTCTAGAAAAGTTCAGGAAGGTTGATAAGGAGAAGATCAGGTTTACTTACAGGCAGTCTTAAGAGAGTGGCTGTGATAAAAATACAGTCCCACTCTCCTTGTTTGTTAGTTTTAGGCAACTGCAAGCTAAACTGACGTGAACTGGCCCTTTCTGCTGAGGGCCTTTGCCTCTGAAGATGCCAAAACTTTCCTGCATATTGTTATTGAAGCTGATGCACTACAGGCAGATTCCTGGATCTCTTTCTGATGTCTCTTACCTGTTTCTGTACTGAAACTAGATGACAATTCTTTAGGAACTGTAGTCTTTAGAGTGACTAAGGCTCATCCTGAACTGATGAGGTGATAAGAAAGAACACTGATTTGATTTTCTACCAGTGGACCACAAGGTATTTGCCATACATAAAGTGTTTTAAAATAAAGCCCCTCGACCCAGTCAAATGTTTTTCTGTATCTGTTGAAAGGATTATATGAATCCTAGCAAAAGGTACCAAACTTTAGCAGTACTTTGTGCCTGTCACAGTCATCCTAAAGAATGATCACTGGCACCATATAAACAGAATTAAATATTTGTGAAGCAGGATAGGAGACTACCTTTCCACAGTAAGGATGATATTGTCTCTATACTTAGTGGAAGGCAGGGAGGGAGGGAAAGAAATATGTAGCTGGGACATTTGTCTCTTAAATTACCTTCTTGTAGTCATATTGTGATATCTAGCTCCTTTGTGGAAGAAAACTAAACAAATTATTCATAACAAGAATCAGTGGTGGGAAGTGGGAAATGTGGGCATGGTTTATAATGTACTACTGAGATTCATTAAAATTGGCAGCTTTATCTGATTTCCTTTTCTTCATTTTAGTAGCTACTTCTACTGTTATGTTTGTATTTAAAGAGATAAATTGTTCTGAGGATAATTTAAGTAATTTGATATTTTTTAGATTTTTTTCAGAGTGAGTATTCTTAGGATTTTGGATGATATGTAATCAGCCGTAATAGAAACGAAGTTTTAGTTAGCATCTTGGTTACTCCATAGCAAAATTAATGCACAGCATTCTTGCTGATAGAAGACCAACATCTGTTTTACAGTAAAAGCCTGTAGTGTATATGCTTCTGAATTTTCTGTTTACATCATTGCGTTCAGTTTGTCTTTCAGTTTCACACTTCTTCCTTATATTGTGTGGTTATGCTAACAGGAATCTTAGTTTGAGGAAGAAAATGTATTTCTCGCCCTACTTTTGGGAAATTTGTTTGTTCCTTCCCTTTGTTCTTAGATAAATAAGGAAAGCACTGGACTATAACAGCCATGTTCCTTCCTAAAGCAATCATAAATATTCACTTTTTTCCCAGCAGTGAACACAAAATATTTTGAATATTAAAATATACCATGATGACCATAGCCTCCTGTGGTTCACCGGAGAACTCCTACCTAGTACCTTGCTAACTGTTCCTTTTAACTTCAATAAAGTCTCCAGAAAGATAAATTTTTATAACTTTTACATGTGATCTGTGAATCCCTAGTCCCCTGAAACTGCTTGAACAGGGTTGATGATGATGATGATGATTCTCTACTGTAACATGGAATAAAACCACACTCAGAGTAGTTTTTGCAATTAATGTGTTTATTTTCCAAATGGACCCATGCATGCTGTGTTACAACAGGCAAGTGGTGAAAATCTCCTATGGAGGAATGCCCCTAAGCCAGAAGGTCTCCAGGATATCTGATGAGTGATCTCCTGTTGCTTTATTTGGCTCTTGCTGGTACCCATTTCACTGCTGACTGGACAAATGCCATCCAACAATAAAATATTCTTGCCTGGAGGACTTGACACAGATGGGTCTGGTCAGATTAGTCTGTTTAAGGGTAAGGAATCAAGCTCATGACCTTTTTTATTGATAATGGTTTTGTACATCATACTTTTCACAGAACAGCTGTTCACAGCTGTTCACTGTTTGAGTTTACATTGTATTTCTATTTAATTTTTACTTCTTTGGGTTTTTTTACCTGACACTCCATATGATCATAGATCAGTGTACGGAAGCCCTAGATAATATATTATTTTTCTATGCCAAATATAAAACCCACTTTTTTGTCTTTTGTTTTCTTGGACAAATGCCACTTTTAACGAACACTTGACTAGTCAGTATGAAGATTATTATAGCCAATCCTTAAAAATAATTTTATGGTGATTGGATGTAAAATAATTATTATTCCTACCAAACTGTGACAAAATGTTACAGAGCAACAATTCATAAATTGCCATGTAACGAGATGGTAAAAACTGGTACACCAAGCCATTTCTCCTTTGGCGATAATATAAACTTAGACATATTTCACTGAAGTCAGTAATCTGATTCAAATTAAAGGAGAATAAAGTTGCTATGCTACCATAAACCTTATCTGTGTAGAAATGTGGTGAATGACTAAACTCAAAAAGTTTCAGAAGTTATCAGAAAGTAGTTTGTATTGATCATATTATACATGTTTCGTTCTTCTAATTGTCTCTTTTTCTTTATTGGAATCATCTTGCAAAAGTAATCTTTATAGTCATATGTAAGTAAACCCAAACACATTCCTGTCTGTGGTATCTAGAGAAATATTTTTTTTTTACCGTGAGGGAAGAAAATAAATGTGACTCTATAAGACATCTTTCATAGTGAAAGTAACTCTTGCAAAATTATTTCTTGAAGCTCAACATTACAGAATACTACAATTTGTTGCCATGATATTTTATGTTACATCCCTCTGTTTAGCAACCAGAAATTAAGGAAATGAACCCAGGTTTAACACTGTAACTGAATGTATCAGGACAGGCAAGCCCCAACTGTTGGATTGTAAAATAACATCCTATCCCATCATAGGACTCCGGTAGTCTGGATACCCAGCTGCAGAAGTCAGTGATCCAGCCAAAGTAATTGAGACAAATATCACCATGTGATCCCAACCACAGGCCTAGGCTAATCTCATCCTAGAGGAGAATGCTAGAATCACTGGAAATTTTGGCAAATACCTCTGTGAATTGCTCCCAGAGTTTTGGCAAGCACTTGGGGTATGCAGTAAGGATTTTGTGTCTCTTGGCTAAGGATAATAACTTTGCTCTTGATCATGTGTCATGTAGGTCAGGAACATAAGTCACCTCAGTAGACAGTTATAAGGGGTTATCTCACACTACACCATGCCAGAGTTTTTGTATGGCCAGGTAGATTTACTTGTAAAGTAAGGTAAAATTGAATATAAGGATCTAATAGGGATCTAGTTTAAGAAATTTCAAATGTGCATGTGTGTAGTTCACTAAAAAGGCAGAGTTTTCCTAATTACTTGCTCATTATGAAATGTTTACCCAACTCTGATGATTAGTCCTTGGTTGGCAAAATTTAATCTTCAGAAATACTAGAAATATTTTTATGTAGATGCAGCACAAATAACTGGAATATAAGTTGCCTCACTTCAATGTCTGTACATCTCAGGTCTAAATTGTTACTATGAAGTAGTTTTAAATTAAAACTTGGAAGTTCAAATTGAAAATTGTCTTGTATGTTGTAACCAGTTTTTGAAAAATGTAATCTTAGCACAAGATTCCATTTAAATAGTTATTTCCTATGGTGTAATTACCAGTGAAGAAGAATAGAGTGGCTAAACTACAGTGAGATTGAATTTACAGCAGCTAATGCCGCTCTGCTTCAGAGTATACTGTTGGCTGAAAGGCAGACGTGAGATTCCCCAAGGTTACAGGTTTTAAGTCTCCAAACCTCCAGCAGATTACTTCCTTCATAACCACATTTCAAAGAGCTCAGAGGCTTGACTTTGTAACAGAAGTAAGTATCCCTCAGAGAAGGCACCATTACATGATATTCAAGAAATTTCAACATTAAAACTATGATATGAGTCAACATCTGTTCATAGAAAAATATTCCAAACTTTTGTCTAACCAAACATTTCCCATGTGAAAGGTATGTGTCTCCTTATGGCTTTTAATAAAATTCCAAATGCAGATCTATAAAGAGAAGGCTGGAAATACAGCCATAATGAGCCATTAGTAGACATGATGAGAGATATGCAGAGATGTCTATGCATCTCTGATTATCTCTGTATCTTCAGACTTGTTTTATCCATGAATAATAATATGTTTTAATCCTATTTCATCAGTTCATTTTGGTATAACAACCTTATTGGTCCCTACACTTAAGATCACATAGGCAATCTGTAAGATGATGAAAGGAGCACTGTCTGCATTGTGTTCCACAGTTCTCTGCTCTATTGACCAGGACCAGAGTAGCTTCAAGAAACTATCAAGCATACAGATATCCTTTCCCCTGTAGTTACCTTTTGCTTACAAAGGAACACATACAACTTCTTAAAAAGTGGCATTTCCATAAGCTTAGGAGAGAATATATGTCAATAAAAGCACTGCAGCTGCTGAACATGTTTTTATATATTAAAGCATTTTAAGATTGTGGGTATATTGCAAGTAAATGATTTAACTACATTCAGCTGTCCTGTAAGTTGTTTGTAATTACTGATTTCGCTTTTCAGATGTGCATAATAAAGTTCTCATTGTAGCTCTTTCAAATGCAGCAGCAATGCTGACTCTTCAGTACTTGATAGTTCAATCACACAGGATATCTTCATATTCAAGTGAGAAAAAAATTAAAAAGAAAGATAGAGGCAGCTCAAGGTAATGCATGGTATTATCAGTGGCTCAAATTCATTTGCTTTGCAATGATAGCTACATATAGTCTTTGAAAAATTTTGATATTTTTAATCATATCTCTGGCAGTAGTCACAGCTTTAATATTTCAGCAAGTCTATAAAATATTTCTTTCATACGTTGATAAATTTTCCTACACAGTCTAGACTAAAAGTTAGTTTCTAGTCAAAAATGATATCAAAATATCTTATCCTAAACAAGTAAGATGCTCACACTGCATAAAAACAAAGCAAATTTTCCAAGTGTCAGGGTAAGCTAATTCAGCATATACTCTGTTCTCCAGTAATCACCCATTTGTACCACAGCTTATCACCATGATATTCAAGCACCTGGTTTTTTCCATTTTCCCCAATAAGGCATGCCTTTTTTTCTTGATTTCCTATAGAATCAAAGCATAGGCATTCATTCCCTATATATGTCTAGCTGTTGATAGAATAGTAAAACAAAATAATTTTTGGAGCCCTCTAATTATAATTAGTATACTAAAACTTCCTTTCACAAGAAGTATAAGCAGATAGGCTGACACAAAACAAATTGTGATTCTGCCAACACATTCGTCAGGAAATATGTGAAAACACAATTTTATGAAGTAGCAAGAAATTTGATAGACCAAAATATGAGAATTAGAGTGGGACTGAGGCCCAGATAAGCAAGTACAGCACTTCCACTCAAGCTGAGAAGAGATCATCTAGAAGAGCTCATCCTGAACAATATGTTTAGCTTTGAAGAATGATTTAAATTTTGTTTGTTTTTAATTTTCATTTAAATTAATTTCCTGACAGATGATTTGACTTTCAAAATGTCTCTTTCCATTTCTTTTTTGAAGATGAGGGTCTTCTGGTGGAAAAACTTCATCACTACCTCCTTCTAACTCCACTTCCGTTTCTTCTGCTCTTCAGATGTTAGTATAAATGTTTATCTTACTTTGATTGGGAAGCGAAGTTTTGCATTCTTTGTGATGAAAACCAACTTTTTCAAACTAGAATTGGAATTTTACTTAAATCACCTCAGGAGCTGTTCCACAAGTGAAAGCACTTTTCAATCTGCTTTAATTTGATGCCAGAATATACACATAATCTGAAATAATAAGCTCTTTTTTTTATGCTTATGAAAAAGACCAGATATACAGACAAATGTCTTTTGTATACCTGCAGACCGTGCAGCATTAAATTGAGTTTCAGGAGTTAATTTTAAGAGGACAGGAATTAAAATGGAAAGTAACGCAAATAAATGCCTTTATTTTCAAAGACTCTTCAAATTTTCTGCAAATACAAAGTAGCAATTATGAAGACTACTTTGTATATAAAAGGCAAAGCTTTGTCTGTCTTCTCTACAAGAAAGATTTGTGATCAGATTTTTACACAATATGCCCTTTTCTTAAGAGAAAACTGTTTTTTCAACTCTCTGCACTGTTTCATGAACTTGAATCCCCACCATAGTGAAGTGCGAATGGTTGAATACAGGAGTATTTGAACAGATATCTTCTGTTCAGTGTGCTGTATGGTTTAATCTGTAGGTAAATATATTTTAGAGAGATAAAACACAATGCAAAACTAGCGCAGGGGTTCAATAAATTGAGCTCTAGATGTTCAGGTTGTTGGCCTGCAAAAGGCAACCCCTGAGACAAAGTATCAATGTTTACATTCTGATTCAACATCTTTGGCTAGTATCTGGCATGAGGGAGTTTCCTTTCTGTCTTAATATTCTCTGGCCAGAGCAACTGCTTGAAAATTTGTTAGAACAGATCACTGTGCTGTTTATGACTACTGCTGTCCAAAGAGTGGTTTATATACTACACAGTAACCATTTATGGGGGAGATAAAACCAGAACGTGCATCCTCAGTAGGCAAACTGTGGTCCATCATAAGCCACTGCTCATCAGAGAAGCAGAAGTCAGTTAAGTTAAGCTGTCCCTTTGAAACCACCACTGAGACTGTCTAAACAGCTATTAACTTAACTGCACTGAATCTTCTCTTCAGTTTAGTGTTGCCAGAACTCCACTGAAATTCAGTGAACCAGTATAATCACAACATAGAAGACGGACCTAACCTAAGAAGTGGCTGTAGACACTGGTCTCCTTAACTGTTTTTCTTTCTCATGCAATGCACCTAGGTTCACACAGTTCCATTAAAAAGTAGGATTTGTCTCGCATTTATTCACTTGCTCAAAATGTAAGTATCTACGTGTTCTCTTTAGGAAGACACGCCTCTGGAGAGCAAGTAAGTACTTCATACCTGTGAGATTCTTTTGTAGTTTGTTTTGGTTTTTTAAGGCCCAGAGACTATTAAGAACCAAAATGTTTAGGTTTAACTGTGTATTGACCCTCTAGATAATTATGTTGACTGATGTGAAATCTTTCAAACTCTATAGGGCTTTTCCTTATTTTCATAATTGTATATTTCTTGTCCTCTCTTTTTACTCGCCTAAGTATTCTGATCTCACAGTGCTATTCCTTTGATTCTGCCATTGATTCTAGGTTTGACAGCACTGGTCCACTAAGAAAATCCTAATAGTCCACTAGGGAGGCTGAATGAATGCTGAAATTCCCATTTAACTGCTTTTTCTGATGAATCACTAAACTTTTTTCATTTGGAAAAAACTTATCTTTTTTTTCTACTGTTTATTCCAAACCAAAATATATTAACTGCCAACCTCACATGAAATATTCAATTCTACTCTAAATTATTCAACCCCTTTAGGTCCTTTTTTGGGGGGATGAGAATTATGGCTTTCATTAAAAAAAGAAATATTAAACTGGTCAGGTTTTCAAAACAGTTGTAAAAATCAATACAAAACATAGCAACATTTCTAGAAACTGTGTCATATTGACGAGAGAGTCATCAATGAAACTCAAATTTAGGAATAGTTTCAACATGGTGGCATTTACTATTTGCTGTGAGGTCAGCATTCAAACCCATGGCTGAGTTAGCACAACCTGAAACATTACATGGATCAGATGAACTGTCACAGTTCCATGTGAGCTCCCCATCTGTGGTATACTCCACCGAGGTAATTAGAATGAGTTTAAGCTGGGGAAAATGTGACAAGCCTGAATCTAGTAGTGGTCAATGCCATAACTTGGTATGGAAGAGTTACATGCTATTGTAACTGAGTCCTCAGATCAGTTACTCCTGTGAATTGCAATACCAACATTTTTTTTTAAGTCTGTTCCACTGCTTTTTACTATTTCATTTTACTTAGAAGAGAGAAGGAAATTCTCAAAATGAAGGCTAATTTTAAAAAAAACAAGGAACAGCAGCTATTTAAAACAAATGAACATGTAACAAGCTTACAGCACTGTAACAGCAGGATACAGAAGAAAAACATGCAAAACTAGCCACTTCAAAAAATTGTTTATTAGAGCACTCATCTCCACAGCAGGAAATAAGAAAAATACTGGAACAACCACCTTAAAAATAATTTATTAAAAAATGCATCACCAGAGATGTACAGAAAGAAAACAGTTTACCAGCCAGCTTAAAATAAATTTATTCAACTATGCACCAGCAGGATATACTATAAAAACTAAAATTTCCACTGTGTGAAATAAATAAATAGAATTCTTTTCAAACAAGGGTGAAAAAAAAGTCCTTTTAAAATAGTTTTATATAGCTTGCTTTGCATTAGTCGAGCATAAAGACAACTCTGTTCACCAGTGGCTTCATTCTTCATGATGTCACATTCCCTGGCCCCATTCAACAAGCATGTCCAATATGCATTTAAACAGAAGCATGTGAAAGGCCCTTGTGACCTCAAGTGTAAATGTGGATAAGCTCACCAACTTTAATAGCTGATCTATTTAAATTAAATTATATTTTAAATTAAGTTTATTGCAAACCTGTTTTGGAGAGGGTGATAAAGCTCTTCTAAAACTTTCTTTTCCAGCCAAGTCACAATTTTCACTGGGAATCTGTCATCCTTCATGGTATGTCTCAGCTGTATTTCTGTGAGGGTGGTACCCAAAGTTGCATGGAAGCACAGTATCTTTAAAGAAGCCAAGGGCTGCCTAATTACCAGGTAGGAGCATGCCAGGGGCTCATCCTACTACAGTGTTATGTCATTTCACTGGCTGCATTGGGGCTGGTTCTGATACACAGTGGTAGAAGTGACAACACAGTCATTCCAAGTTATCAACTTGGTTTTGCCATCGACTGTGTAAGCTCAGATACACTTGTTAGCCCCACAGATCGTGGTTACTTGTTTTTACAAACAAACAATGATCAACCAGCTTTGCTGCACTAAGGTGGAGCATTCAAGATCTTTATTCCAGGCCATTGCCTCACATGCAAGTAAAATGAACCTCATAAATACTTATGCTCTCTCTCACTAGGATTTTTGTTCCACCAGTATGAGCTACGTTTTTTAACCCAGAGAACTTCTATATAGTCCAAAGCTCCCCCTGTGTTTAGGAACAGGCCTGGGGCAACAAAGGACACAGTGATTCTGCTGAGTTTCAGCAGACCTAGATTGGCTACATGCTTTATCCATGCATTTCCCAAGCCTTGGAAAGCCACCATGCCTACTGATGCTATGCAAAGAGAAAGGTCAGATTCCGTGACTCCTCCCAGCAGCATTCGCTTCTATTCCAATGTGCCAGACTTTCTGTGGTAGTAAGAATAGGAAAACCCTACTCTCAGACATGTTACTCTAATAGTTATTCTATGTATCTCTGCACTTCCCCACTGAGCCCAGGAGATGTCAGGTCCTGGATGATCCTTCTTGATGTGGGTGAAACAATCACACTGATAAGAAGCTCTGATCTGTTTGCATGAAGAAAAAAAAGACAGGAAAAATGACATGAAAAATATCTATGGTCTTAGCAATAATGATAAACTGAGAATTGAGCCTTCTAAGTAGCATCACTATAAAACCAGGGAAAATAAACTCACATTATCTGCACAGTAACTACCTCCATAAATGTAAATAGATATATGTGTGTATAAACATAGAGAGCAAAGGAGATAAGAAAAAGATGAACATCAACCAAAGCCTACTGTGTGAAAATGTGGTTATTATAACATATACATCCATGGCATTAAAACATTTCACTACTTTTAGGGAAAGCTAAAATAAATGCAGTGAACCTCTTAAGAATTGATTCTGCATACAAGTCAAGCAAAGTTCCTATTTGCATGAATAAAGACTTCAGGATCAGGCATAGTCCTCATTTATTTCTTAATCTGATGTATCAATAACTAGAACTGCAAGGTAAAAATGTGTATAAAATTTAACCTATTGAGATGTGGCTGATCACTTTATCAAAAGAGGAGGATTGTACTGTTGGACTATGTTAAATCAAACTTCAATCTCTTTATGATCTTAAAAAACAGCACCAGAAATAAAGTTAATCTGCAGTAAAGTTGGTGTTACTGCTTCTGTAAATTATTTGTGAGTGGCAGTGATGATTATAGCCAAGGAACTAGTTCCTAGCAAATTATTGATTCTATGAATTTCACTCTTTCTTCTGTCCATGATTTGTCTGAGGTCAGACAGCAATTCTCTCAGTGTTATTCAGAATTTTTCCAGGATGTCATCACTGAGTGCATTGTGATCTGAAAGACATGCTCAAACAACTATTCAGATTACAAAACTGGCCTGAAGCCTGTGATGGTCTCCAGGTGTTTCCCCGGTAGCAGGTGTCTCAATTGAGCCTTTTCTCACTCACTTCCCACTAAGCTTTTCTTGGAGAAAAGGTATGTGACCTCATTTCAAAAAAATGCCTCACTGAAAATGCATTTCTAAGTCTGGAAAACAGAGGCTTAACATACTTTATGGGGAGAAAGCTTAAAATATTGAACAATGCAGTTTTCTTGACCAATTTCTACTTGAAATCCAGTCACCTGGAGGCTGTGGAGAAAGCAAATAACACAGCTGATAGTTCCTTCTAGAACATCTTTACGATATTTTCCTGCTGGCGTTTCCTAATTCACCTGTATACTGGCAAGAAAGGAAATCTGGGATGTTGAGGTCATCAGGTGGTCTAAAATACCATGAAAAAAAGAAGCAATCTTTAAAGTGTAAATTTTCTCCCAGGTCCTCCTTTCAAGCATCCTTCCCTCTCTTTTTCCTTCTTGATCAACCTGCTGTGTATAAATAACAATATTCAGTAAATAGCAATTTTAAGGTCATGGCCATTAGGGGTGACTTAAGCCTCTATCTTACGCTTTTCCTGTTTTCAAATACTTTGTATCTGCATGAAAATATCAGTAGTGACACAGAACACTATGACCTCAAAAAATAGCAAAGACTTCAAACAAAAGCAAATCCTTGTAGATTCATTTTAACACCCATATCTAGTACACTAATGTTTACTAAGGACGCCAGAGATTGGTAAATTGATACAAAAAATGGTGTTCTCATTTCTCCAGCAACTTTCTACTCATCAATCTAATGTTTATCTGCCTATTGTACTATTGCAAGAGATAGCTGGCTAGTAAAGGAAAATTCCCACAGTATTTCATCTGCATAAAATAGTAAGATCTGAGCCATTGACATAAGGAAAATTTCAGTGTTTCAGGTATTAAAACTTCCATTTAGAATATCCATTCAGTATCTCAGTGAGAATATTGGACATACCCTTTAGTTGTGCTGCATACTTTGGCTGTGCACTACCATATACTCTTTTTCCCGTAATGGATTTGGAAAAGGAAAATGTAATGTTTTGTAGTAGGGTTGTAATGGGTTCTTATTATTTTTTATTTTTTTAATAACAGTGTTCAGGAGATATTATTGTTCTCCTTTTATAGGAAAATTCTTTTTTGGTCGTATTAAAAATCATTCATCTAAGGAGTTTAATAACGTTCCTATATAAAGAAGTTCTTATATTAATATGTGTATTTTATGCCACTTCAGCTGTAGTTCTATCTTTAATTTCATATAAACTATTTGGAGTTGATTAACTACTATATAATCTCTGCCTGCCAAATACATGAAAAGTTGGTGGTGTATTTTTAATCATCTATATTCAGGGCTGGAAATTAATTTTACTTTGATTTTTTTAAACATCTCCTGATTAAAGCTTAAGCAGTCAAACATCTCAGGCATTTAACTTCAATGTTGTGTCCTCCTCTATCAGAACAAAATTGGGCATTTTCCTATACACAATGGAGGAAAAAAAGCAATTACTATCAATCAGTGACTAAGCAACAGATTGGAGTATTTAGAAAGAGTCATTCATACACAGATTTGCAGCAGTGTTCAGCTCTTCTGATTAGATTCCATAGATTTTAAATTGTAGCTAATTAGGCTGTCATAGGTTCATTAATGGCTCTACTGATTCAGCACTCCCTCACCTGCATGCATATTAAAGCTCATTAGCTCCCTTGTCTAAAATACCACCTGCATTAATTGCTGCTGATGCACTAGGACTCTTCAGAAGGCTCTTCTGACAACTAGTCTACCTGCTTGTAATACCCATTGCCCCCAGAGCTCTTCAGGAGATCAGGCACAAAAAGTTCATAGTGTTTCACACATTGTAATGCTGCAGCTGTTGTGAGGGCAGTCAAGCCTGTTTTCTGCTTAACAGCAGGAAATAAATAATTAGCAATGTCTACACTGTAATGCTTACCACAGGACCAGTTTATTTGCTCTGGAATCTCACTACTGTAACCTACCTAACAATATCATGTACTAATGAAGTACCGGGGGAGATCCAAAGACATAAATAATCTATTATGACCCAAAAGAATAGATGACTTCAAATTTGACTATGTCTGATATTCTGTGACCTCTTTAGATTAAATGTTTCGTGAATTATCTGCCATAAATCCAGTGGGCCAGGCCTGAGACACGGTTCTTGCAAATCCTTTAGTCATTTGTTGTATGTTGATATCCTCATAGGTATCAGAGCTAGATTATGTACAACAGAGGTTACAGTCTACAGGGGGAGTGATAAAGCACAGCTGTACCTGACTGGAACATTGCTCTAAAGAAACAGTTCTCCCTGGCTGCTGATTTCCAAGCAGTTACAATCACAGGTGGACCAGTAAGCTAATATATATCATAAATTCAGAACACACTTGGTAACATGACTGACAGCAACTTGCTTTGCTCAAAGGCTGTTAAATTGCAGACAATGTCTTGCCATGTCATGGAGAGTTCTGGGATATGCAATGGTAACGTTTCATAGAAGGCGTCGCCAAGTGTAGTTTTATTTGTGCTTAGGAAGCTTTATTTTTTGCTCCCAGGAGTTCAATATCGCTCATTTAAAAGTATTTTTTCATATTTATAGTCATATTTTCATACATACATACATACATGATTGTATTATCAATCTTCCAAAGTTTCTTTTTTCTCTCTTCTTGATATAAAAAATAAATGATTAACAATATTTTGAAATAAATATAATTTATTATGCTGAATTTATGAGAATTAATTTAGTGTTATTATTTCATTTAAATTTCATTGAAATAATTTAATTTTTAAAATACTGAAAGTATAACAATTGATTCTTTACATTTTCTTTCTTAGCTGGTTTATGTGCACATATATATGTATGCATACATGAGCATCTGTATTCCCCCAGACTTTTATGTATACTACACAAGCAGAAAATTCACAAAATTTTGCTCGGCTTTTGTTTAATGTCAAGATGTTTTGGGGGTGAGCATGAACCATCCTGGCCTCTTCTTTCCCTTGGAAATATTCAAAATATCTCCTGAAATTTCCTATCTTTTGCCTAATTTTGAATAAGATATTTGGAAGAAGGAACACTACAAGTGAAAAAACCTCTCTGTTTCACATCCATTACTGCAAACTTACCATACAAGCTGACATTTCAGATTTAATTCTTCATTGTTGAAGATCTGTGATGGAACAGAGAACCCCTGTACAGTAAAATCTAAATCCTGTTTTGGTAAAAATCACTGTCAATATATAGACTTAAGTAATTAGTGATTCCTCAATAAATAGAAAAATATAGAAATGATTAGTACTTTACAGATACTGTTTGAAGCTCTTCCTCTGAGTTCTTTCTTACCTATCCTTTAAAAAAAAAAATTAATTATCAGTGAAAAAACCACTATTTGAGTAAATTCTCAGTTTGCTCAACAGGCACTGCAGTAGTTGGAAGACACAGAACTGTTAGAGCTTTTACAGTTGTGTTCCTCTGCCCTTTTTACTGGACACTTTCTAGTGTTTGATGACACACATCACAGTTCCTGTTGTGGATGCTTTTACATCCTGTTACTTTTTCTTTTTTTTCTTCACTATCATAAAAGAAAGAAGGAACAAAATGTTATTTAGTTCAACCTTCTTTAGCCCACCTGGGTCCAAGTCTTGAGTGAGACTGAGTACAGAAAAAACAAGTCCATATTTTGAGTATAATTTTGTTATGATCAAAGGCAGTATCCATAATTATAATAGTAGTGTCACTATGGTGAGAAATGAATACTTCAGAAAATGTCCCAGCCCATCAGGGGTTAGTGTAATGGGAATCTAGATAGGCAAGTTAAGGTTTAGGGATAATACTAAGCCTTTCACTGAATTTTGATCAATACTTTGATCTTGCAAGTCTGAATGTCACTCTGGAAAAAAAACCAAACAAAACAAAACCAAAAAGAAACCACTGTATCAACAGCAGGTGGCTTAAAAATACCTTGCATGTGCACTGAGACACAGACAGATGGAACCAGCAGAGCAAACCCACCTATGATGTTTCAGAGCCATTTTGGCAACATGCAAATATAATCCCTTCTTCCCACCTGTGTAACTGCAGACAGATGTCAGCAGACCTGGGGTAAGAAAATGAGAGCTTAGTTCCCCACTTCTTCCCACCTTATTCATTCTTTCCAGTTCTGCAGAGCTCCAAAGTGTGACAGGAGGAGCTTATACTACAGAAATTCATGTTCTTACTCTTGTCAAAGTGGTGGCAAGTGAGAAAATGACTCCTTAGTCTGCATTTTCCTGTATATTTTATACTTTCTCCTTTCTATCTTCTATTAATTAAATGCACTTGTGGACTGAAAACAAAAATATTGGCTCTTAATTTTTCAACATTTATTTAGAGCCTAGTCCCACTCCAGAGGTAATGAGATTTACTAATTTTTTTGGATTGTATTCTTCTCCACTTTAGACTGGCACAGATACAGCTTTTTTTCAAATGTGGTTATGATCATGAAACAGTTTCAGTGTATATGGAAAAGTCACTAATTCTCAGGTACTTTTCCATTAAGAGTTTATTTTTCCATGGTATGTTATAACACATACCAAGTAATGACAACCAACAACAATTTGCACCCTTACTGGCAGCCTCAGCTGAGTGACTACACCAGAGAGAAAAATGCATTTCCTTATCCTTAGATGTGGGAATTGGGACACAGCAGTTAGCAACATGAGGATAGCTGCTGCTTTTTACCAGTCAATGAAGGGAATTTTTTTGACAGTCTAGTGTTCTCAGAATATATTTCTCTAAGAGTTTTTGAAGTATAAAACCACTCAAACCGCTCTATTTCTTCTATCTCTAGTGCTGTGTAGAGTTTCTGATATTTCCCAGAAGTGCTGTCTGAGAAGATCTGTCGCATCACAATAGACTTCCCATAGGGAAATATGCAGGTGCTCTCAGCACTGCACGGAGAATAACAAAACATATATTTTGTAAGCATATACAGGATCAAATTGTCACCCAATGCTATACCAGGAAGGCATGTTGTTGGAAAGAATGTATTTCTTACCCCACAAACAGATTACCATGCTCTAACCCATGCAAATGCTTTTATGTACAAATCACAGACGCATTTATCTATGCTGAACAAAAGGATTATTTTCTTCCACTCACCTGCACATACAAACATCCTTTCATTTTGGAAGAGAACAGTTTGGAAGAGGACAGTTTGAAAGATCAAAAATTCTTTTTCTCCAAACATCTGCCTTTGAGCACTCCAAAAAAAGTGTTGTGTGAAAGAAAAATCAGAGGCACTCCTGGCAGGGAGGATGTAGCTATTCCTGACACTTTTTCCCATAGAGTTCATACTAAAACCTCTCCTTAAACTTGGGATTAGTTATTACAGCCTGCTCACCAGGGCACAGATAAGAGCCACTGGCTGCCAGCCAGGAAGCACTGTGGCCACCCGCCAGCCGCCCGGCCACTGCTGGAGAGGGG
>NW_008237226.1:6766210-6809387 GCF_000691975.1 Corvus brachyrhynchos | reverse complement strand
AGCCAGGAAGCACTGTGGCCCCCTGCCAGCTGCCTGGCCACTGCTGGAGAGCGGCTCTGTGGGGACAGTGTGCAGGCACACATAACCTGCACCGGTGGTTTTGACATGTCCTGCAGCTTTCTGTGGGTCCCAACTGCAGCCTCATTTGCTCCAGTTCAGTCCAAAATATTGACATTAGGAAATATTGTCATTGTTTATTAGTGTCAGTGGGAACTGGTTTTGGATTAGACCTGCAGATTTTGCACTCTATTGGAAATGAGCATTTCTTTCCCTCATTTTTCTTTACATAGGAAGAGAATATAAGGGCCCATCATTTTTGTCTCTTATTTAGTGACCTGTTCAGCCAGGATAACTAAACCAATAGATTAATATCTATTACAGTGAGGTATGAAGCAAGAACCAGTTTTGATGCACTTCTATATTCTATATATATAAATACTTCTATATTTGCTTTAAATAAACTAGAAATGCTCCTACTTATCTTAAAATGTTTTGTCCGCTTATCTTTGAAACTGCAATGTTAGCAGGAAAAAGATCCTCTCCAGTTCTTGCTGCAGTGTCTTTTATTATTCTTACACAAAAGGGAGTGCACAGTGCCTTTGAGACCTTAAAGAAACCTGACTAACAGGACAGGCCTTTGAAGTCTAAAAAACATGTATAATCTACTTTTACTTAGTCTAACAGAGGAACCATATTTACCATGCTCATGTCATTATGGATTTTAGGTTTTTGTTCTGAGTACAAGGTGTATGATAGTCTGGAGATTATCAATTTGGGATACATTTGAAAGTTGACTTTGATCTCCTTAAAGCTATCAATCTCAGCTTTGGAAGGAACAAAGAGATAAGAGAAACTAGAAACCTAATTTGCATCTGATACCGCTGGAAAAAAAGCAGAGAAAACATGGAACTAAATAACTAGAAAGCCAAAAGTCTTGCTCTGTGCACTGCAGGGTCTTTGTAAAATTGCTCCTTTTATAGCTAGAGAGACACCCAACAGACTGAAGTGAGATAAAACCCAGCAACTCAATTATAGCCATGGGCAGCCTTATTCTTTATACGGCTCATAAAACAAGGATTTGTTTTTAATGATGAACTAGAACCTGTGTCTTCTGCAAGATATAAGCCAGAAGCCACACAATAGGGGCATTTATCTGGACCTCAGAAAGAAGCCTGATAAAAACTGGATGTTAATTATAAAAGGGAATACAGGAATACCACTCTGTTAAAAGCTTGGCTTGAAAGTGTGTTTTGATGATTTTTCTTTTGAATCAATTTCATCCACTCTCTTATCACACCACATCTTCACCAATGATTCAATACCAACATACAAGTGCTGCATGCCTTTCTTCCCATTATCTATATGAATGAAGTGCCCTACCAGAATGGGTCAGGAAAGCCATTGCCCTCTCCTTTTGTAATTGTTTCCTGAAAAAAAAATACTTCTGTTGTCTGCAAGGAAATGACCGGGTCAACATACACTTCTTCAACCTTGTAAATGCTAGCATAAAAAAATAACAGTGTGTACATTGGAAAAAAATGCCAAATGCCTAGCACAGCTGAATGCTTTACTACACACAATTCTCCCCTAAGAATAAATGCAAGGTATTTGTAGGAGATGCTAGCAGCGTCATTTAATGCAAAAGGGCGCACAACTTTCCCTGTATGGCACTCAGAGTCTTCAAATGGCTGAAAGACTACAAGACACTGCACACAAGTTGAGAGGATGAAGAGCTCTGGGGATTGTGTGTGAGCGGATACACAGCACCAGCTCCCCAGCCAGCTTAAAAACCTGTAGGGAGGGATGGCTGCAGCACAGCTAAGCTCTGGGATGATCCAGCCTTCCCATTCACTCCAACCACTTCCTTCTGCACCTAGAGCCCAGCATGCCCTGTAGTTCACACTTTGTAAATTCAAGCCCTCCAGGCAAACAGTAAGAGCCTTCATGTCCCCGTGTATGAAAATACCTGTGGCCAGGAGCGATAGCTCTCTGTGTCTTACACCTCGATGATTTCAGCCAGTGATTAGAACAGAATAGACTCTTGTCAACCTCATTTAATTATCTTGTAAGGGAATTTCTCGTGGATCAGTGGGCATGAACTGGGGGACATACAGACACTAACCAAAATCCTGTTTTTACACCTACTGCTAATTACAAAACTCTCACTGATAGAACCTTTTTTCGGGCGGGGGGG
Source organism: Corvus brachyrhynchos (assembly GCF_000691975.1). Classification (NCBI taxonomy): domain Eukaryota; kingdom Metazoa; phylum Chordata; class Aves; order Passeriformes; family Corvidae; genus Corvus; species Corvus brachyrhynchos. The sequence continues at coordinate 6,807,193 of NW_008237226.1, read as the reverse complement.
GGAACGAATTTCATCAATTTAAACTAAAGATGGAAATCCCTGTAGGAAAATGAGAAAGGGTCACATAAAGGAAGGACATTTGACTGTCAGATAAGTCAACTTGTAGTGTATAACACGATCTGCTCACTTAGCTGAGGCAATATATCTCACTTCATTCCTAAACAGCTTCTGGGGGCAGCATGTGTGTGGGTGTGTGTGTGGGTATGTGTGTTGGGGCTTGAGGGGGCCTGAGGGGGTTCATTGAAAGGAGGATGTGCTCTCTTTTTTCTCACTAATGGGAATCTGCAGGTTATTTAAGTCAGATAAGGAACTTTCCCATTTTTTGCTTAATATTCATACTGTCAAATTCTGATTAGAACCTACAGGAATTTTAATGGTATTTGGTCTGTATCAGATGATACAAATAACATGCTAGTTTTAGTGCACATTCTTTTGTTTTGTGTTTCAAGCATTCCTTTATTATTCCTGTCTTGTGACAGAAGAGTGCCTTTTTCTCCTCCATTCTGTGAAATATTTAGTGAATAAAATTGTTGTTATTTCAAACTGTTCTACAGCAGCAAGATCTAAATACTCACTGATGTATTTGAAAGCTGTGTAAGCTGCTGTCTGAAACAAGGATATCTAGGGTGTAATGCATTGAAATATGAGACCTTATTGTGGATGTGGAATTCTATTTCTTTATTTTTATATACATTTTCCAAACTTAAAATTAACTCCATCGGGCAGCCTTTCATTAAACTTTTACATATTTTCTGAAGAATTCCATTTATGGAATTGATCCCTGAGAATATTTTTCTTCTTTTCCAATGATATAAATGAAGAGCAATTTTGAAAACATCTGAAACACTTTTGCACCTTAGGAGCTCAGCTACTTATTAACTCATCTTGTCACTTCTGGTGCCATTCAAAACTGGGTGCAAAATAACATCATACTGACAAAATTTTGTTAGACTTCTATGAATAACAAGAAGATTAACTACAAGAAATTTACTGACCTGAAAATTCTTTGGGTCTGTTTATAACCACAAGGATCATGTTCTTTCAGTTCTGATTACTGCTGATGATCATTTCATCAGTATATTTTACTTCTTGACATAAGATATGATGTTTTAAGTTTTGCTATCAAATTCCTCATTTTTGGTGAGAATAAACTTCAACAGATCTGTACTCTAGTTTCACCCTAATAGATTTTTCTTGCTGATTTGTTTCTAATGAAATCTCTAGAACCAATTCAATAAAAAATGTTGTGATTGGTAAAACAGATCCATGGGTAAGTTCCACTGCAATCAATGAAGCATTTCTGTCAACTCTGTATTGTAATTCCAGTGCTGGATTTCAGTGAACCACAAAGTATGACAACAAAATATAATGTGATTATTTTAAAGGAAATAGGTACAGAAATGGAGAAGAGTAGAGGAAAAGGACTGAGAAAATAATTCCTTAACAAAGATACCATTCACTGGGGGCCCGATTCAAAGCCCCTAAAAACCAATGGAAGCCCTGTAATGCCACATAAACTGGCTTCAGATTAATATTAGGTTTTGTCTCAAAGATGCAAAAGTTGAAGCACAGTGAATATCTCTCTATTTCTGGTTTACAGACAAAATGTTTATTTCTTTACTTGGCATGGAAGAATTATCTAAGATCTACAGTATTATGGATTATAACATAATAAGACCTGATAATTATTTACAAACAAAAACAGTGAACTACTGATCTCCTTCCTGAGTAGAATAAATAGAAAGTTTCTCCCTTTGATGAATAAAGTACTTGGTTCTTATTACTTTATTCATCTTTCCTGCCCTTTTTTTATCCTTAGGCCTTCTTTTCCAGCACAGTTTTCTGCTCAAGTTTCAGCATACCAGAGCTGAACAAGCCTAGCAGGCAGCCTTTAAGTTTCAACAGACATGGAAAGAAGATGATGCACTGCAGCAGAAAATTAGGTAAGCTTTATTCACACCCCCTGAAATAAAACACATTACTGACAGTGAGGACTAAAATGTGCAGACCAGACCTCCCAGAATGAAAACATGCATTTCCACTAAGAACTAAATAGTCTCTTCCAGGGAAACTCTTGCTCTCCCAGTTGTTGTGTCAAGGATGATAAAATATATCACACAGATTTATTGAGTCTAGCGCTGTGCTTGTGAGTAAGGAAAGGAAAAGGACACAAAAAGTCATGCCTCTCTGCACTTGCCTTGCAGCAGCATTCCCATACTGAGCAGTTGTTAAGATTGCAAAGACTGCTGGAAGCAAATGCTGGCATTAATTAGCCTAATCAAACCGGGTCAGGAAAAGAAGAGGGTTATGACCACAAAACCTGACATCTTCTGGTAAGAGATCTAGGGTCAAACAAGCCTTTTGTAATCTTTGCTGTTGCCTGGAAATCAGTTGAAAATATTGTTTAGTTCTTACTAAAGATTTGACATGAACCAGACATGAGGTGCTATGATAGTAGTACCTGTCTAGACGTACTGCACAGATTCAATACGAGAAAGCCCTGGAAACTTAGTAAGTACAGTGAAGTTTCTGAAATAGCAACAATGGTTTGGTTCAGCTTCATTTCCTGTTTCTCTACACTTGGCATTTTATGGAGCTGTGCATGGATAAGCAGCTACTATGTAAACCTGAAAAAGTGTATCAAATAACACATTGAAAATAGATCATAAAAAATGAGTTTCTATTGTACTGTGGTATCCTACTCTTACAAAACTAATTCTCAACACTCACTAAAGCTAAATAATCTTAATTTATTTCCAGTTGCATTTAATCAGCAAAATACATTTATGATTCATCTTTTTTTTTTAAATACTGGCCACCAAAATTCTCTCCCCAAAAATAAGTTGGAGATTATATAGTAGGAGGACATTTGTTATAAATCATGTTAAGAAATATTTTTCTCATGGAACCACAGGCTCAGAAACTATCTTTAATTCCATATAGAAGATACAGTAAAAAAGTAAGAGTAACAATGATGGAAAAGAAGGACAGGAAGTTGAAGTGCAATCTCAAAAACTAGCAGATTGCAGGGAAGTTTAGCAATGCCATTTGAAATAATCTTTTCCTCCTTTGAAGTCAGCAGTCTTGAGATGTTATCATGTGCTGATTGTGAAATCTTATGTGATCATATTCTGATTAGGTTTTCCACTCCCCATGGATCATTGCTTGCATAACAATGTAGACTTTTCTAGGTTGATTCAGCAAACTATATATAGAATTAAATTGTAATGCAGAATAATTTGTTCTCTCTATCTTTCAGGACAATCCCTTGTGGGACTGATCAATCTTATGAAAACAATTGCTTTTGTCTTAGGTGAAGTGGTTTTTTAGTTAAACAGGAAATTCAATCCATAAAGTATTTATACAGAAGCTTTTACCAGTGTTGAAATCAGTGGTGCCATTTTTTTTTAAAAGACAAGAAAAAAAGTGCAATATTATATTATTTCATCTCAATACAATCTCTCCTGAGATGGTGTGCCCATGTCTCATGTAGCACTTGTAAACTGACCACTGCAATTTTATGTTGTAAAAGAAGCCATATTAGGATATTAGAAGAAAGATTCACTTTCACATTCGTAAAAATCACTATTATATTAATTATTAAAGCTTAAGCTGTAAAAGTACATAAAGGCTGCAGTGATGAATCCCTTATGCTAGATATGCATGAACACCTAACAAAGTTCATAAAACTTCTTCCAAATTTCAGTGCAGTCAGCAGAGGAGATAAAACCACCACTACTTGACATTTCAGAAAACTTGCAAGTGAGAAGCTGCATCAGAAAGTTTTGGCACTATGACACTGTGGAGCATGCCAAGTGGCAGTTGTTTCTTCTAAGGTTTTCAGCTAATTTTCAAAAACTATAGAAATATATTGCTGATGAAGATGCAGCACTTCAATGAGTATGCAAACTGTACTACTACATATTTGTGGTTCATCTATCACCACACAACATCTGACACCTTGATAAATCATCATTTATTTCTAACTCAGTTTATGCATGATTTTTCTGCAATGCAGCTGATTATACTTGTTACGGATCCTAATTTTCAAAGGTTTGCAAAAAAGTAGATCCTTGTCTACAGTTTACATCAAAGAAGATAGTAGTAATGGGGCATTTGTAGCATTTCATCTCAAAGCTTGCAATTCAACTTGGGATCACATCAGAAGAAACTGAAGTTATAACTGTACCAAGTTTCGACCATCTCCACAAAGTGAATTTATGGTCTCCATTTAGTTCCCAGTGTCCTATGTCAAAAAAAAATGAACATATGCAGCTTTCCAACCCAATTGCTGGCATAATTTCAGTGAAAGGATATTCCTTTCATAGGCATAAGCATTTCCTCAAGTCAGAACAAGTGTAATAAAGAAAAACTGAAAGCATTTTATTTCCCCCGAAATTTACAGACAACATTTTCAATACATTTATATTGCAGTCCATGCTTTATTTTAGAGTATGTCAATAATCATTACAATGACTGTATCTAAAACCCTAGGTGTGTATTGATACCTTAGGTTTTAACTTTCATACTTTTGAAATCCTGTACTGCCTAGTGTGTAACTCTGAAGTTTCTTGTAGCCTGTTAACTTCTGCTCTCTCGTGCTAGGCAGACATAACAAAGCCTCAACAGGGCTTTTCTCCAAGGACACTCAGACTGTCCTAGGCCCAAAAAGTATAAACCAAAAGCTTCTAAAAGTGGGGCAAACTTGGGGAAATTACATCATTAACTGAAGCTTTAATTGGAGAATTAACCCTGATGTGCAAATGAACCAAACTTACAAAAGTGTGAAGAACTCGTGACCTGCCATCCAACTTGGGGTCTATTTTGGCAGTAGCCTCTGGCTCCCCAGGGTGTACCTTTGAAGGCCCTTCAAAAAAATACCTACCTTTATTCCCTTATTCTTGTCTAGTCTCTCTTTTTAGGTGGCCACTTCAGGCATTAGTATGACCCCTGCTATCAAAGAGCTGTAATCACAGAATCACAGATTTGTTAGTGTTGGAAAGGACCTCTGGAGATCATCTAGTCCAAACCCTCTGCCAAGGCAGTGTCACCTGGAGCAGGTGGCACAGGAATGCATCCAGGTGAGTTTTGAATGCCCCCAGAGAGAGAGCCTGGGTAGCCTGATCCAGTGCTCTGCCACCCTCAGTGTCAAGTTCTTTGTGTAGAAGTGGATTTTCTTGTGTTTTAGTTTATGGCCATTACTCCTTGTCCTGTCACTGGACATCACTGAAAGGGTGTGGCACCACCCTCTGGGCACACACCTTTGAGATATTTATATGCATTAATGAGATCACCTTACAGTCTTCTCCAGACTAATAGGTCCAGCTCCCAAAGTCTCTCCTCTTGGAGAGAGATGCTCCAGATTTCAGGAATTTTATATGAGTGAAGATTTTATATAAGAGTGAAGCAATTATAAAAAACATCACCAATGGAAGTTCTACAAGGATAAAAGTGATATCATACTTAACATAGTAACACAGAAGTAGAAAAAGTATGGGTATTAACCAAAAATAACTGAGGGCCTGGCATTCTGTCACTCTTAAAGTATTAACACATGAGGAAACAACTTATATACAAACTATGCTATGCTGGAATTTCCAAGCATATGCCATAGCATCTTTTCATAAGACTGCTGTGGTTTAGCAGGGTGGAGGGGATAACAGAACTTGCAATGCTCGCAGAGAGTAAGTTTTTTTTCACAATAGAGACTATACCGAAACAACAGTAAATAGGTATTTAATAATTCGGATGCACTTTAAAACACACTGAGGAGTTCCCACACACATTGTGACTTGTTTTTAAACATCACTTTCATAAAAGTCAATACATTTCAAAAATTGCCTGTAGGTTCACACTAGTCTCGTAGCAGCATATGTTTCCATTGCACAAATCTAACATGATCACTGCTGTAATACCTATTCCCAAAATATTTCTCCTTCCACGACTCCCTTTTCCCCTAAAGATTAAAACTAGTAGCAAATTCCAGTCTCTACCTGCAGAGAAGGATGTGTTTCGAAGGATGATGGCTCTCTTAGGCAAAGGGAAAAGAACAAAGAGGAAGCTGCAAGTGAGCTGACAGCATCAAGCGAGTACATGATGCTTGATCAATGCTTGCCTTTGTCAGAGACATTCTTTAGGGAAATTTTCCATTGCAGATGTCAACACCAAATGAAGTGGAACAGAATTAATACAGAACATGCGAGACTAACAATGAAATTTTCAGGCTTGCTATTCTTTGTTGCTTTTCTTCTATAACGGCCCTTTAAATTGTTTAGATTTAGGAAATAATTGATATACCCTAGCTGTAAGCATCGCTTATTTAACCTGCTTATGATCTCAAACACACATTACAACATTGATTTGGTTTTAATTGAGAAAAACCCCAATGAATTTATCATGTACTCATATAGAACATTGATACCAATGTATAATAAAAAATGTTGAAATATTTTTGCAACCAACCAGAATGGCAGCAAGACAAACTTGTTTTAGTCTTTCTGTGCTTCTTTTTTTTTTTTGACCCAATACAGGTAGGGGAGATAGGAGAGAACAACAGTGATGGAGATATACTACAAATTTTGTGATAAGGAAAGGGAATTGTGTAGGGTTTTTTTACAGCTATCCCCAGGCCAAGAACAGAAATAAGACATCCTTCAGATAAAATGCCATAGAAATTTAACAGGTCAATCCATATAAGTGGAGGATATGTAACGAGGAATAATTCCGTCATCAGTACAGGTAAGTAATAAAGGTGATCGGATTTTCTCACGTTATTTTATCAAATCTAACATCTTGGTCATGATCACTTGCTGGTGTTGCTTTCCTTGATATACATGGTGACAAAAGAGATTATGATAAAATACTGGCGAACAAAAGGGTGCTTATTAAATACTCCTTCACACAAAGAGCCGGGCATTGTCTTTTGTGTGTCAAATTAAAATGTTTAGTAATCATTTCCACACTCATGCTGTGATGAGCCTTTTTTTTCTCTCTATTTCTTTTCCTTCCCTTTTTTAACAGGATATTTCATTCATTTCTAATTCCGCTTAGGACCCACTTTAGTAATACTTTCTGCCTTAGATTAATTACCCTGATCTAATTCATTTAGTGGAGGACAGCTGTGGTACGTGGGTTGCCCACTGATGTATTGTATTAAATGACGCCCATCTGTCATTGCAGCGTATCAGCATGGATGCAGTGTCATCCACTTCATTGGCTCTGCTGAGATGTGAAGTACAGCTACAATGTTTACCACTCTTGTTAATTTAATATCTACACCTTTAATAACCTGACTGCTGTCATTTGCTGAACAATGATACATGATGGCCAGCAAACAGCCAGATAGAAGGCATTAACATGACAGTGGAGTAGGCCATTTGGTATAGTTAATTAGAGCACTTCTGGGTAAACTTGCTGTTGGGGGTCTTGTAGGGCATTCCCATGCAAAAATACCATATTGAAAATAAAGGTAAAAAAACCAACTTTCTTATTCACAGGGATTTTTACAAGTATGGTCATTGGCCCATTCTCTCAACTCAAAAGTGGTACTTTTAGTAATGGCTACTTTCTCTTATGACTGATCAGTCTGCTGCTCTTTCCTCTAGCCTGCTTCTTGTCTCCCCTCATTTCTTTTCCCCTTTCTCTGTCTGAAAAATGGGTTGCACATTAGGGTTGCACATCCAAACACACACTGTCATTTCAGTGCAGTGGTTTATAGACATGTATCCAAAACCAGTGTGGATTTCTCATTGTACAATGTCAGGTTCAGTCATTGACCCTTTAATGAATGTGAAGGAGTAACCCATTCAAAGGATTCTATCCATTGTTTTCTTTCTGAATGGTAAAGGTAACATCAAAAGAAAAATTGGTAGATACTTATCACAAAAGTTCTCTTACACTGTACATAAAAAGATGAAAATTGATGTTCAAGTATTCTGTAGAGGGATACTTTATATTGCCATAAGGGTTTATCTGTCGGCTTACATGAAGGCTTCACTGAAGAACAAAAACTTATTTAAAAAGTATTGTGTGCTCTTAACTCACTTTCATGTATCTCTGCAGACAGAAATAGACACACACGTCTGACCACTCTGTGCTTATCATTTGCAGGGAGCTGGGGAAAAACCCCTGTGATTGTCTGGATCTGGAAGTGTGTGATTAGTGTTTTAAGACTCTTGGCTGTGTGCCTTGAGCACTCCTTCAGCTTTGGAGCAAGACTCCCACCTGTTACACTGACTTGGAAAACCTCAAGACTCACACAAAATAATTTGGAGTATTATTCTGAGAGGAACCTTGTTGAGTCCTTCGCTTTGGTTCTTTTTTAGGATGCCCTATATAGGAAGAGTGCCTCAAGGGTCACAGGGTGGGAAAAATTGTTCTTACACATATTTCCTATTCAATTTTACATTGCCTGCAAATAGAAAGATTGGTGGGTTTAGGTGTTTTTAGGGATCTGGGACTTCATGTTTGTTTCAGCTTTCTAGTTGCAAATTTGGGACTTTCCTATCTCAGCTGGCATTGCAGTAAATGCCTCGAGACCTTCATGTACAACACAGAGGGACAAAACTGATTGAGGCCTGAGAGTTTCTAAAGCTCCATGTTGGGTGAGACGACTCACCCTGTCCCCAGGCTGGTCTAGGTAAGATAAGCCTGTAAGCTTCTGTAGACAAATATTAATTCACTGTAGTCAACACTACAGAAATGATATAACTCCATTAAAACTGAGCTACTTCTCACTATTTAGTCTAAATGACCCATTTACAACTGGATTAGGGTGGTCTTAGCAATGACTCAGAAGCAAAAATTAAAATCCCTCCTGCAGTATGAAGATCTGCAGCAAGAAGCCTGGGGGTATAACAATAATAGAGGCTTAGAAAGCTCTGTAAAAGAACAGCTTCATGTCGTTCATGAAAGAAAGATATCACTCCCCATTTCCCCCTACTTAAATAAAGTAAGCCCAGTATCTTCCTGTGGAGATTGCTTTCCCAGAAGTTGCAAGAATTTTTAAAAAATATTCCTGAAAAATAATGATGTAATATTAGCAATGGTCTAGGATTCACAATACTGACAACAGGAGGTATGATATATTTTGAAAAGTATATACATTGCCATGCTTTGTACAAAGCAGACAAAATAGTTCTAGCTGCAGAGCTTAGGGTTAATTAATATCAAATCTCTCATTTCAATCACCCAAAATACCATTCATCTACTACTCTTCTTTTGAGAAACAATCTATAAGAAATCAATGTCCACAAAAATTTTAGTATGCCAGTATTTAAAATGAGAGTGGTTTTTATTTTTAATTAAAAATATCAGATTAACAGAAACATCACAGAGAATGAGTTCCAACTGATAAAATCCAACTTTTATTTTAATACATTTTCTACCTTTTTCCCTCATATAAAGAAATATTAGGAACTACCAAATTGTGAATAAGGTTTCTGTGAAGATCCTGAATGTGAAGCAGAGAAGTCACTCCACATACAAATACCTTTGCTGCTTGCTGTGAAATGTACATAGTCAACTATGGATGCAGATAAACAGCTCCATGAGTACAATATAGTCAGAACAAAGCCGTCAAATTCTGCTCTAAACCATTTATATGTTGACAATGAAAAATTTACGTGGCTTTGAGAAGAAACATGGTCCCAAACCTTTCAGTTTTTAAGGCCTATAAAATGGCACTATGCTTATGTTGGCAAAAAATAAACTTTTTTTTGTGTCCTCCTACCTTTCTCTGAAAGAATAAAATAAGATTAAGAGTAGATTGTTTTAATTGAATGGGTGTTCCTTAGGTTCAACTGAAAATAGGATTTTTCTTTAAAGCAGTCTTCCTGAGATCTCACACACAGGCACTTGGAGACAAACAAATAGACTCTGGAGAAAGACAAAGAGGCAAGTGTATTTTAATAGGCTCAGTTTTTAACTTCTTCCTTTTCCTTTTAGAGTAATAATAAATCTTGCCTGACAAAAAATATAAGCAAACTGAGTCAAAGGAAAGCAGACAGGTCTTGGAGAATCAGACACAGGAAAAGGGATTAGATTCAAACCAGACATGCAGTCATTCTTGACTGTCTTTAAGACAGGTAAAGGCATCTTGGGTAGTATTAATCTGATTTTAGAAAATAGACCTAAAAGTGGACAGATGAGTAATTCCGTAAAGCAAACTTAGCTCAAGAGAAATTCTACCCCATTGTTTCAGTGGAGAAAGACACTTTCTCCTTGGATAGTAAGTTCTCCATTTATTAGGTAGAAGATTTCTAAAATTTAAAGCCAAGAAATCTCTGTGGGGCACTGTGGAAGTTATATTAAGAATATATTTGCATCTATACCACTGTCCATGTGACATATTGCTTCTGCCATTCTTCCCACTTAGAGCTCTTTGTCTTTTACTTAGAAATCTCATGCAGTTTAACAAGACCAAGTGCTAGGTACTACACCTCTATCACGACAAAGCCCAGTATCAATACAGGCTGGGGGTGAACAGATGGAGAGCAGTCCTGCTGAGAGAGAATTGGGGGTGCTGGTGGAGGAGAGGCTGGACATGAGCAATGTGCACTCACAGCCCAGAAAGCCAAACGTGTCCTGGGCTGCATCTAAAGCAACATGGGCAGCAGGGCAGGGGAGGCTATTCTGACTGCTCTGCTCTGATGAGACCACAACTGGAACACTGCATCCAGCTCTAGCGTCCCAGCACAGGAAGGACATGGACCTGTTGGAGCAATTCCAGAGGAGGCTACCAAGATGATCAGAGCCATGGAGCACCTCTACTCTGTGGAATGGCTGAGAGAATTGAGATTGTTCAACCTGGAAAAGAGAAGGCTTCAGAGTAACCTAATTGCAGCATTCCAGTACCTGAAGGGAGCCTACAAGAAACTGGGAGAGAAACTTTTTACAAGGACATGTAGTGCCAGGACAAGGGGGAATGGCTTCAAGCTGGAAGACGGTAGGTTTAGATTAGTTATTAGGAAGAAATTCTTTACTTGATGATGAGGCACTGGGACAGGTTGCCCAGAAAAGCTGTGGTTGTCCAGTCTCTGGGAGTGTTCAAGGCTGGGTTGGTTGGGGTTCTGATCAACCTGGTCTAGTGGCAGCTGAAAGCAGAAAAAGTGCTATGCAATGAAAAGCAGACTTTTTCCTAACTGGTCTGAAGAAAGAAGCAAAAGTGTTTAGGAATGGCACATGCATGCATGGGATGCAGCAGGGAAGATATATAAATAGAAAGTAACACCCATTTTCCAAACAGACAGCAATGTGTTAGCATGAGACAACTTTGACAAAAATGCAGGTCCAATCATCTTTCTTCAAAAAATTTTTCATTTAAGCTGCAACAATCACAGGAATGGTCCACCAAGGTAATAGATGGAACAAAGCACCTGCAAACTGAAGTAAGAAGACTCTGCAATGGAGAGTATCCACACTAGAAAATATAATGGTAGAAAAAGAATAGGAATGCATTAAGGAGGAAAATCCTCTATTTGATTCGAGGTTAACATTGCTGCATGGACATAACTGCATAAACCAGCACAGATAAATTAGGGCTGGAAGTTATAAAATGGCTCCTGATTATTAGGGTCTCTGCCACTGCATTCCAAGAGGAGTGACTGGAGCCAATGGCCTACCAGATTTTAGTACGGAATTTTATAGATTTAAAACTAGAATTGGAAGAGAGAAAAGAGACCCATCTCTCTGGACTGTGGAATGGGTTAAAAGAATCCTGTGCAAACCTAGAAAAAATTTTATGTTCTCTTGGCCTAGAAATGCTAGCTCAGATTTCCTAAAACACGGTTATGGCACTGCCATCCTGCTCATAAGCTGTCAAACTGCCTCTTGTCATTTTGCAGGGTTAAATGAAAATTCACTGTGACAAATACTGAAATTGAGGAGCCTCATCCCTAACTACCCAACCACTCAAGTTAATGATTGTTCTGAGATTTTGTCTCTTGCCCAGTCTTAACACATTAAACTATTTTCTACAAGAAAGGATGCCTTGTGCAAGGTGGAGTGATGTATATCTTCATGTCCACAATGCAGAGCATTTGATTAAGCCATCACAGAGGAGTGAGAGCTTTTTGTTTGAAGCATTAAATCAAACAGAAAGTAGCACCATTGCAGTACTTAAAATTTTTGGAATATTTTGGATTAAAAGAAGTTATTAAGTTCCTTTTAAATGCAATGCTTGAAGTGAATTTTAGCAATAAAGTAGTTAAATGCAATTATGTGCATAGTCACAGTGAAAAATAGATCTAGAGCCCATTTTACCAAGCAAGATAATTGCACACCTCCTGTATGTAATTTGAATGATTTTACTGGATATCAATGAACTGCTAAACTTTGGAATTAGATTAATTTGGCTATTCTTTTCAGTTCAAAGATAAAGGAAATACGTAAGGAAAGAACTATATGGAATAGACTTTTTGTTACTTCAATGAGTTTTAGCTTTTGGTAGTTTCTGAAAAAATACTTCCCCTCCAAAAAAAGTCACCCTTGCTCATACATCCTAGCTACTTTCAATTTAACACTGTACATCATAAAAGCAAGAACAATCTAAGGTTAAGAAAAGAAAGTTCTTCCTTTTCTGAAAGAGATCTGTGAAGAGGGCAACAGCCCTTGAAAGGGCCAGTTTCCTAATCAGAAGCAGTTCCATCAGAACTATTGAGGGAGGGGGGGAAACAACTTGGAAAATCAATGAGACTCTTTAAATACTTTGTAGTTCCTTCCACACTCAGCTGGTCTATACAAGTTTAAGGTTAATTTTGCAGACAGCTTGCTGGTTTTTAGAACTTATAATTTTCAAAACATATGCAACCCCTTGGAATTCCTACTTGTATATGCTACAAAACAGAAAACAAAAATTAGCAACAGCAAAAATGCCAACATTTCTATACTACAGATGCCCAGCTGGGCTTGTTGGTGGCCTTGGACATGACCTGATGTGCAGTCAGTTCCTTGATCATTGATCATTACATTAAGTCTCAAGAGAATAAACATATGAAGGTGTACAGAGTGGTATCTCTTTTGTTTCTTAGGGCAACATGGGACATGAAAACTCTTTTTGCAGCAGAGCAGGAGCATTTAAGCATCTGAGAGATAGTAAAGCAAGCCTTTGAAACTTCAGTCTCTCTCTAGGCAGGAGACTGAAAATGGGTCCTTGGCCAGCAATTGGCCAGCAATTGGCCAGTGGTTCAATCTCCACCAGAAACCTTGCACATCTCTCAGCCAGATTTCCATGTATTGAAACTATGCTTTCCTCCAGGCTTCATTAAGGTTTTCTGAGCCCTGCTGCTGGGCTGAATTTAAAACAGTAGCAGGTATTGATCATATCAGTCTCATCATCTAATAAACATAGTTATTTGCTCATGCAAATTAGCTAAGCGTCACAGAGAAAATCATATGTAAATACTATGAGTTCACACAGTTTTTGCTGTGCATTTCCAATGCTAAGTTTTCATTTTCTCTTTTAAACCCAGCTAGTGGCAGCAGGTGTTGCATCCTGCCTAAAATGACCTGTCAAGATGCTTCCCTTAATCTACAAAGGAAAATAAAAACAATATGCACAAGGAAAAGTTATGCTTAGAGTTGTTGTTGGAATGAGAGTTTTATGAATTAGTAACAATACTACTGTAATCATTAACAGTATTTTATTTGTGAGACTACTGGTTTTGTTCACCTTACTTGGTTGAAATATCCTAGTTCAAAGGCATCTTTGACTCAATGAAAGATTAGTTTTACAAGAAAGAAGAAAATGGTATATTTCTTTCTTTCACTTTCTTCTTGTAAAAGAAGGCAACAAAAATCCCTCAAAAAAGAGCAAAAATCTCTTATTTAGCCAAAACTAAATTTGGTAAATGCCCAATTATCTGTGTATCATGAACAGGATTCACACCCACCCTGAAGTCAAATTCTAACTTTAAAGCCAAACTCAGACATTAATGAAGCATAAAATGAAGAAAAAACCAAGCAAGTTAATATCATGGGCTTCACAATAATTTTGGTGGATTTTACATAAAATAGTCTTATGTGCAGCCAACAGTTGTAACCAAAATTATTCTAATTCTTCATAATGACAAAAGGAAGACATTTTGTAACATCTTGCCCTTTATGTGAATCCATTCTTAGTACAAAACCTTGGTCCTTTTAAAGAGAAGAACCCTCCTGTTCCCTTCCATGAGCCAGGTAAAAATCAACTAAAGACTAATTTCTATTCACCCTTGCTCATCTACATGTGATAAAGTCCTTGGCCAATTCAGCTGGGTATAATCTGATTCATATCAATGAATCTATGCAGGTGATGTCTTCAAAAATTCAACTTTTTATTAGCTGTAAGACTTCTTTTTCATTTGTATTTTGTGGTGTTTGACACATATTAGTGATGAAATACTTCCTAGAAAAGCATTTTCTATCCAATGTCGTGCTGACAACTTAGATCTCATATTTTAAAAAATCAGTGTATATATGTTGCATTAAGCAAATGAAATTATAACATATTTTTAAAGTTTGTTTAAGAGATCTACTGTAAAATAAAATATAAGTAATGTGACTTGAACTCTATATCCTTTCCTCTAGAATATATTTCAGATGTGTAGTGTCTTTGCCTCTTTGGGATTAAGTATACTGAAAACAGGAAAATTATTAAAGGTTAAGTACTGTATTTTTCATTATAAATTTCCTCTGCACAGTAATGAAAACTGAATAAGCAGATTAAAAACTGATTTAAAAATTAATCCTCAAATCTCTTCTTCAAGAGATTTTGGTCTTCAATTAGTAACTCAAGATTTATAAAATTCACATTGTGGAGACCAAGATTTACATTATTGTCATGGCTGTTGCAAATCACCTGTGTATAACTGACATGAAATGAAAATATTTCCCCAATCCTATTTTAATATCAGACTTAATGTGTAAAATAAAACTAAATCATGTATTAATTTGCTCACATTAACACTCATTGAGAAGAAATTGTTGTCACACTAACTTATCTCAAAAAATGTTATTTCTAGAAGAAAAAAGTTGTTTCTAGAAAAAATACAGTTCTGGCAGATTTCAGGTATGAGAAAATTCAGAAGTAGGTTTTTCTTGACTGAATTTGAAATACTAAGTAAAATCACAATCCCACAGAAGACTATGGCTAAATGTTCAATGATTGAAGTAGCTTATTTCCACCTGTATGAAGAAAAGTTTATTATGTCGGATGCCTTTGAGAATCTCATCTTTTTCTTCCTCTTTGGTATGAAAAATTTGTATATATCATCTGTCTAGCAAAATAACTCGGAGATAATTTTAGACTTTTTACTATTTACTCTTTTTTCTTGTAAATCTGAAACAAATTTCTTCCTAAAAGCATTGAATACTTTGGTAACTAAAATACATTAATGCTATTTTGGTGAAAATACAAAACCAAAGGTTGTTATTGCTTTGAAAAAGTGAATGTGAATCTGGATGTCTTAAGAAGATGGTTCCTTTGTACCTCCAAGTTTCACAAAAGCAGACTTTTTAAAGAAGATATTTAGTTTATTTTATTTTCCTTATTTATATTTAGAGCTAAGCTCAGGAAAACAAACAAATAACTAAATAAACAACAATAGAAACTACTTGAAAAAAATAAAATGCAGAGATTGATTTCCTGCTTAAGGGCTATTATCAGTTCAGTAGACACTGAACACTACAGGTTTTCCTATAGTGCAGTCATTTGGTTTTTTGATAGCTGTGGGAGTGTGGTTTAAGTTTACTAAAGCACAACCATATCCAAGTGCATCAGATTTCCTTCCATTTTCCTATCTGCCTCTAGCAATATTTTACAATATACAGAACATGACTGCTCATACAGATAGATATAGATAGAGAGAAAATGTACTGTCCAGGTAATACCCTTCTCCTTCTTAATCCAAAACAGCCATTGAATTTTCATACTGACAGACTGCACTGAAATATAAAGAGTGTTCTTTCTTTTTTTCTGGTCCCTTTGTTCATTCAGCTCCAGATCTGGTCCATCCAGAAAAGAAGTGCAAAGTTCTAGGTTACAATTCAGTGTCATTCAGTCAATGGGACTTACTCCTACTCTGCTGGGAGACAATAGGAGCTAGGATCATAATTTTCAATTAAGTTGTCAAAAATGCATTACATTCTTCCTCTGAAAGAATCTCCACAGGAAAAAAAAGTCTAACTTGGCCCAAAAGAGTACCTCAGAAGACCTGAAAACTCCAGCTCTGGTATCAAGGATAGCCTAAGAAGAATTTGGCTTGTAATTTTGATCCATTTCACTACTGCAGTAAAAAAATGAGGCATCTAACTTCTTTTGCTTGTACTCCAGAGTTTTTCTCCCAGAGGCAGACCTGCTTAGAAGGCAGGTAGCCTTGTTAGTGTGCAATGTTGTGCCTAAATGTATACATTGTCTTCAAACCCATCAGATTAAGTAATTGAGTGGTGAAAGAAGGGGTTTAATATTCTGGACATGGCAACATAGACATATGCCTTGCAAACAAGCTGGTTTATGGCTGGTGACTCAAACCCCGGAGAGAACTCAGATCGTTTTTGAACAACCTCACTAAACCTCCTGAGATAGCAAGAATCGTGATTTTGTTTTCCCCTGGGAGTTTAGGGTAAAAAGACCTCCACCACTGCATAATGTAGTCTAACTTCCAATAATAATATTTCTTTCATTTCAACCTTGCTGAGTCCATTAACACATCCTTGGTGGGAGTACACCCTCCAAAAAGGCTTATATGAAGATGTCAGGAGAGGGACAACCCACCATTTTATTTGATTCTTTATTCAACAATTAACACCATCACTGTAAAACCCCCCTGTCATATTTTGGAAAACAAAAATAAAATTAGCATAGTTTTGCTCTTTTGGAGTATAAATCTGTGTCTACTTGCTACACCTACTTCAAAGACATTTTAGATTATTAATTTTGGTTTGTACAAAAGTAGTGATTGAAGGAAAAGTAAAAAGAAAGCTAAAAAAACAAACCCAAAATCATTCTTTTGTAACAGTTTAACTCTTCTTTGGAGATAGAAGATAAGATTTACCAAAACAAATTTAAAACGTTTACCATTTACATTTCCCAGCACAATTTTGTATTTAGTTAGGATTCCCCTTGACTTCAGAATGGAGCCATAAGAAATCTTGCTGCGAAGCAGGGTCTCACCTGCTCTGGTTTAAACCTGAGTGTTTGAAATCCTACAGCTTCAGTTAGATAGCCAGAGTTGTTGCACACTATTCTTCAGCCACTTAGTTTTCTCCCTGAACACTCCAGTTATGTTTCTTGATAAGAAGGGCAGTAAGAGTCCATTCAAACCTTCATTATTTTATATGTACAAAATACATGACATATTTCAGCAAAAGATGGAAAAAAAATGTACGGTGACATTTGAAATGTACTGTGGATGATTAAAAGGAATATGTAGCGTTCAATTGCTTTATCACAAAGACATAAGATCTGGCTGTTGAAATCAGCACAGTGTTCGGGACAGAAAATCACTGACCAAATGCAGAATTCAGAGAAGAGAACATTGCCCTATTTACCAAGGAATTATGAAGCATGCAACTCATTGCAAAGTATTGATTGTTTTAAGGCTTTTTGCTACCCTCTCTTTGCATTATCAGGAAAAGCAACTATCTTGAAATGACAACCTTGAAGTGATTTGGAAAAAAAAGCATGTAACCTTTTGGTTTTGACATCATGAAAGGAGGTCAGTAAGTCATGAATCTATTTTGGCCCTTAAATATTTTCTCCTTGAAACATTAGCCCAACTTGAATGCTGTATCTTTTCATACACAAACAGTAAGTCTCATAATCCAGAGAGAAGGTGAATGGCAAAGAGCATTTTGTATGTTTGCACTTGCTGACTGTGCGTAGCCAAATAGCCAAATTAAAAATATTCTTGCAAATGTGTTAGTGTGCCTGTTTATTTCCCAAACCTCCAAAATTTAACAAGCATCAAACTACAGTTGTACTGAAAAATATGTCTAGTCTTAAATCAAGGATGTTCAAATATGTCGCTGAGATACATGGGGAAGAATCTTGAGGAGGCTTTGTCTTCCATGTACAACACTTAATGCCTGAATGATTAATTCAGAGTAATTACTTAAATTCCAGATATCTAATTTCCATGAGATTATTTTTATCTGGAGTGGCTAAATTTACAATTTAATTCTCTAATCTTTTTTTTAGATCCATCAATGTTCTAATTACCTATAACAATTTGATGCAGAGAACAGTTTCATCATGTGCCACTGTTTTTGGATGGCTGACCATAGCTCTGAATTAGGCAACATTACTGCGTCTGATGATCTGAACCTAAACGAGTTGGACCTGTGAGTGCTTATATCAGTGCAAGAGGAATATGTTGCCTTTTGAAATAAGTTCCATGAGTTCAATTTCACATGTGACAGAACAGTTAAATAAGTGCACTTTATCTATATAAAACCTTTTGTTTAACAGAACTCCTCTATCATTTTGTATTGTTTACCCTCTGTGAATCTGTACCTGATTTTCTGTATGTTGGGGCTATTCTGTTCCAAATATATGAGTATTACTAGAGCTATGTTACTATTTGTATTAATCAAAAATGGAAATTGTGTCTTTTGTGTTTTGTTTTTAAGGTTGTTTTTTGGGTTTTTTCTTTTGGAAATGGCAGTGGTGATTCTTTCTTTTCCCAATCCCCTAAAATATTTTTTTTCTCATGGCCCTTCCATGTTCTGCCAATCCAGTCCACAAATCTAACACACCCTAACTGTCTGTGCTAGTTATCATATTTAATCTTGCGACTGTGAAAAAGTCTGAAGTCTTTATTGTCATGATCTCTCTCTTAGCTCAAACAAGGGTTATGAGAGTGAATTTTTTCCTTCCACAAAGACAATTCAAACTCTAAAGGATAACTGGAAATAAAAAGACTGAAGTCAGTGATGACATGACTATGATTTGTGTTGCCAAAAGCCTTTAAGGAGTTCTAAGAAACACCATTTTTAAAGAGCACTAAAGCATTTTGTCTTTCCTTGTAAATTCAAAGCGCACGAGCTTTTCTGTTCCCTTGACCTAGCACTTGCACATTTCATCTTCCCCAGGATTTCCAGTAGATCAAGAACACTGATTGAAGTCCTGTGGGCTGTTGCTGGTTCAGTAACACATTCTACATTCTGACAGGAAATAAAACCCTATCGTTTTCTATTGTGCTGTTTCCATGTGCACAAATGATAAAAGAAATTAAGATTTGTAAATGTTATTTATTTCATGAACTTGGGAAGATGCAGTAGAAGGGAATACAAATAAGACACCTCTCAGCAAGATTGCACTTGATACTGAAAACACAAGTTACTTCATTATCACAGAAATAGACTGCAATATCTGCCTAAGGTGGTAATGGCTTTTCCTAAGCTCGCTTAAAATTCAAACACAAATGTCAAATTGCAATGTCTTTCAAGAAAGCTGCATCTTACGTGAAATTTATTCATATAAGTTTTAAGAAATATCCTTTGGGGAAATAGAGCCTCAATTTTTTTATTGCTTTAGAAAAAACAGGAAGCTATCTATGAGGCTAGAAATATAAGACCCAAGAGAAAGAAAAGAAGGCCTTGAAAATGGCATTGAAACCCAAAGCAGGCACTTTTAAAACTGGTAATTCATTCCGTTCTTACTGCTTTAACCTTCTAATTTTCTCTTATTTCCCAAACTGAAATAGAGCCTCTCTGCTTTTCAGATCAGGCACTGAAGGGTTTATATTTTATGGTAATAATACTCAAAAAGCAATTCACAGACGAGTGAACACAGTAGCTTATGTTTTCTAAATATTTTGTGGCAATCCTTTCAAAGCAATTCACATAACCTGCATATTTGTGTGGATTGCTTACCCTCAGAGAGTGGCAAACCTCCCCAGTGCATAACCCCAAACCAAACTGCCAATAACTGTAAGACAGTAATAGCTAATTTTATCTGGTATAAATGAAAAGGGACTTTAGAAGATTAAGTATTGTGAAAGTTGTCCAATTGTTTTCAAACTGAACTGTATTTTAAACACATCCTCTGAACTGCTTATAGGAATCTGCTTTCCAGAAGTCATTACTGACCAACATATCTTAATGGCAGAGACACAACTTCTACACGTTAAGTGCAAAACTTTCAAAATGCCTTCTCTTCTGTGATATCTTTCTACAAATATAGATGGGATTCAGACACAGAGCATATGCATTTTCAAATGAAGAGAAAGAAGAAGAAATGTGTGCTGGTTTAGCAAAAAAACCTGGTATGTGGAGGCAGAGGAAAAAAAAAAAGAAGAGCTATTTGAAAAATAGTAGTAAAGAAACAATAATCAGATTTAAAGGGAAAGAAAGACAAAACCTATGTAGGTCCATTTTGCATATTTTAATCAATGCTCAAGAAATTTATGTTCACTTTAAGGAGGGAAGACTCTAGTCCAGTGTGAAGTTAATACTGCAGTGTAACAATTATTTTTAAACATTAGGTTCAATCGAATCAAGTACAGTTGTTTAAATTAAGAAGCTTAATGACAGAATTTTCATTAACTACAAGTCTCAAAGGCAAATGAATTTTAAATTATTTCAGAGATTTATTTTATCTGTAAAACCTCATAACCTGCTTTTATGTTATTCCCTCTTACAAAAAGCTATCGAATGAATTCTAAAAAAATAGAAAACACTTAATACTGTAAACAATTTGCATGCAATCAAATAAGGAAATGGTGCAGTGCTAAATTTAAAGTATGACCTTTTATAATCTTGCAGAATCCCTCTGAATTACAATTCATTTTTGATCTTCTTATTACCATACCTTCAAACCAATAATTATCACTTGTTTTCATAAAATATTTTTTAGCATAGCCTAATGCCATTCAAGTGTTAGGAAGGTATTTTCAGCAAGATGCAAACAAGTAATAACAGGAAAGTTCATTGTGCAATATTTAGAAGTTACTGACTCTACATGGAGAAAATTACCCTTGTTCAACAACCCTTTTCACAGGTGAATGCCTGATTATGTAAACATCATTTTATGAGAACATCAGGGTAATTTTAAGTCTGTAAACAGGACTACAGGAGAAAATTACAAAGGCATGTAATTTATCTGGTTGGAGCCTAGAAGTTGGCCAGAACACAGTAGTAACTCAAACGGAAAAGAGTATGTTAGATACTTTGCAGTATTACAATCAAACCTCATACTTTGAATTTAGTATGAATCTTATTTAACTTTACCTGTTATAAAAATTAGAGTCTCATTTAAATCTCATCATCAAGGCTCCTATAATAACCATAGAAAGAGATACACATCTCAAAAGAATACCTTTATGTAGATGTATAGCATCATGACAACTTAGTTTCAGAGAAGGGAAGATGAATCCCCAGTCACACCTGTTTAACATACAATGGGACTGATGATAACAAAATACCACTATACCAAGAAGACAGAAAACATTTAGAATAAGCAATTTTAAAATATATTCATTTTATAGACTGCTCAGACAAGATTTACATTCTGTGGTCATAGAAAGACTAGAGAAATTATAACTACTGCTGTTGCTGCCTGTTCTGATCTTCCCCTCCCCCCTCCCAAAGACATGTGCTCTGAGCTCCTTTGTTCCAATCGCGGGCAAAGCCAAATGTAACTCAGACTCTTTAGCAGTGTCTGATTGGCCGCTCACCCCGGGTCCGCCCCCAGTCCTCCCCTTTCCCCTTCTCCTAATAAAAGATGGTCGAGGGGAGGCAAACGCCCTCTCTCAGCTCAGCTACTTTCCTGTAAACATCTCTGGTTATCTGTCTCATTTGAAAGCTTCTAACTGCAAGGAATTGAGCGAGCAGGGAGCTATATTTCTCCCTCTTTGCTTCTGCTGATGGTATTTGCTCTGCAGCTGATTCAGGTACCGATTTTAGAGCTACTAAAGTGCTAGATTGCCCTTGCTACTTCTCAAGGCTGCTCGAGGCTTTCTAAGGCATTGAAATACAAGCGCTAGCCGGTAAAAAAGCTGAAAAGATACCTTCCACATACTGCCACAATATCACAGCTAAAAACAAGGCAATGTAAACTCAGATTTCCTTTTTCTATAACGTAGGATGATGTTATAGCCCCAAAAGGCCTAACAAAGTATGTTTGCATAAGCATATCCCAGTAATATTCCTCAAATTCTTATCACTACTGGAAAATGAGGAGTTCACTGCTTGCAATTTACCAAGAAAATATGCATGTCTGAGTGATAGACTATACTGGCTGAAGCCGACTCAGTACCAACTGCACTAAGTGTAAGGTCTTGTACCTGGGAAAGCATAATCTGGGAGTGTAGCACAGGCTGAAGTCTACCCAGCTGGGGAGCAGCTCTGCAGGAAGGGGTCTGGGGGACCTGCTGGACAACAGGATCAGTGTGAGTATACAGTGTCCCCCTGCAACAAAGAAAACCATCGAGATGCTGGTTTGCATCAAAAGGGACATCACCAGCAGAAATGAAATCATTATCCTACTATACTCAGCACTTGTCAGGCCACAACTGGAATGTAGTGCTCACTTTTGGTTCCTGCTACACATAACAGATGTGGACAGGCTAGAGAGGATCCAGAGAAGTCCACAGAGATGACCAAAGGACCAGGAATCCTGATGAATGAAAATGGCTGAGAGAGCTGAGTAACCTTGGGAAAAGCATGCTTAGGCAAGACCTTATCACCATGTTCCAGAATCTAAAAGGTGGCTGCAAAGAAGAGGGAGATTCCTTTTTTGCAAGGAGTCACAGGGAGAAGATGAGGGTAGTGGGTAAATAGTCCCACTGGGGATATTCTGATTGGACACAAGAGGAAAATTTTTCACAATGAGAACAATCAGCCATTGAAATAATCTCCACAGGGATGTGGTAGATTCTCTGACATAAGACAGTTTGGAGATCCACCTGGTCCAGATGCTGGTCCCTCTTGCCTAAATAGTGCTTTATGGTGAGAAAGTTTGACCCAGATGATCCTTGGGGTCCCTTCCAACCTGGTATTCTATGATTTAAGTAATACCTTCTACCTCTGTTTTGGATCTTGATGACTGATCCTTTGAAAAGCAGAATAGTGAGGAGTTAAGACAAAATGATGTCTCAATGTTTTACTCCTTGCATATCATTAAATCACATGTCTGAGGATCACAAGATTTTAAAGAGAAGTACCTTTGGCTTTTTATGGGGTGACAGAACTTGAAGTCAATTAACACTTTCTGAATTTAGCAGCTGGGAATTTTATACTCTTAAAGGTAACCGTGTGTCTTTTCACTGATTTCTGGTGATTATTGTGGGTTTGGTTGAAGCCCTGACAGAGAGGTATAACAAGACATTGTTTATCTTGTAATACTTTATTTATCTTGAATACTCTGAAGCATTACAAAGAAGAGATTTTTTTTCTAAGCTTAATGTGCTTTGAAAAAATCTAGTTTGTGTACATCTGGAAGCCATATATTTCTCTCTTTGCCACAACTCAAAGTATTTGGAATGAAAAATAAACTAGCTTTAAAAGAACAGCAAGAGTTAGTTTACAAGTCCTCTCATGATGAACAATAGCCCAAAATACATCATAGCTGAGTAAAGGATTTATTTATATCCCCATTGCATTGTAGGTGTTACTTAGGTTTGTCATAAAAGGATGAGACTGTATGGCAGTTGTGTATATGGAAGTTGTGTTGCTGAAAAGAAGAAGAAAGATCTATAATGGTTCCCTTCACAGAAATGAACAGCATAAATACACTATATTGAAGTTGGAAGAAGGAATGGGTGTAAAAGAAAATAGTATTTTCCTATACCTGTCCTAGCTGATGAGACAAGACTTTCATGAAGGGTCTGAAGTTCTGTAAAACTCTGACATTTGCTAAATATAGTTTAATGACAGTGACATTTTAGCCTAATTTGTTCTTTTAATAGTTTTGATTAAAAATGCTTCATTTACTTTCATTTCCCATCTTCCTCTCTTTCTTTTTAAAGCATTTGTTCATTTGCTACTGGAGAGAGTAGCCTAATCCAAACTTTTTAGATTTTGAAGAGTATAATTTAAAATAAAAAATATTGTAAATTTGCCTAGACATGGGGTAACAAACTCTAAGAATTTTATGGGATTTTTTTTCATTTATTACAATGACAGTAAGTCATTATGTCAAGATAACTGTTTCTGTTAATCCATGTGTATATGCCAAGGGTTATCCCTGGAAACAGATTCATATATTATTATGAAACTGCAATTTATAACACATATTCTTTCCTAAGAAAAATCTTTAATAATGATCTCCTGTAATGAACATGATGAATTCAAGAGTCAGAGTAGGAGTTTTTCTCTCAAGATCTTCCTACAAAAGCAATTAGAACTCATAGAAGGCAATAAGGAGGTTGGGACATTAAAATGCTATAGGCCTAATATAACCTGACTTGGGGGAAAGAAAAGATTGAATGTTGATGTGAGGCTAAAACTCTGAGCAGGAACTCAGTAAGTTCATATTCTACATCCCCATATTACCATCCATATTCTTTGTGTCCCCCACTATAAAGAATTTCTGTGCCTCTGTGGCAGTATATGTAGCTTTTGGAAATGCATTGGATCAAATTAATCGGATTCTTCAACTAGATTAAGGATTTTAGTCCCCGTCATTTCTGCTTGAAATAATGGAAGATTATCCAAGAATCTAATAATTTCTCTTACTGTCATTACCGTTCAGTCTACATAAAAGAAAATCTAGGTTTTCAGTCAACATAAAATGCGTCCCAATTCACATTTCTTTGTAGTTCTTCAGTTTAGAATGTAGTTTAATCCTTTTTTAATGTAGTTTCATCCATCACATTTTTCCCCCGTATTACAAAATTTCTGAGCCTACTCCTATGTGCTCTCATATATATTCAAATAGGCTTTTTTTTCATCTGTTTTGCTGCCTCACCTTTCTTGAATCCGTGTCTCACCAGACTGTTCAATGGCTTCAATTTTAATTTCTTTCTTTAATAATGAGCCTCATGCCTTCAGTATAATACACCACTGGGTAACATGTAATATTCTGACTATTGACAATAGAAGACCCTGCAGACCCAAGTCAGTCTGTTTTGTAGGCAGAGTTTCCAATTTCCCACTTAAAGCACATTGAGTGTTTATCATTACTCTTTTAGTGAGTAATACACAAAGTCATTCTTCTTAATTTCTAGCTAATCAATTTTCAGATAATACTAAAGTACCAAGTTACCAGCTCCTATAAAGTCCTATTTTACTGCTTCAATTTTCAAGGTCTGCTTATTCTTTTTGTGAGCTACCATGCTGCTGTTCTATATAGGTGATGTATTCCAGGTTTGTGTCATGAATAAGCATAGTTCCCTAGTTCAATTGACTTTATGATAAGGTCACTCATGAAAACATTATATAAGGGTCACCTGTATTTGCCAAAGGACCCTGGTAATCATTTCTAGCTCCTAAATTCTGCCTTGAACATAACTTATTGTCATCTTCTCTGTAGACAATTTCTTCTCCATTTCTCCAGTTTCCAAAATCCACAGGTTTCAGGGAAATGATACAATTATTCAAATTTTCACTCGTCCAAGTCCTTACAAGTACTAACCCAGGTTCATCTGTTTCTGTTGACCGCATTTTCTAGTGCCCCAGTTTATTCCACACACTTTCTGCCTACCCCACAGAATTTGAAGGATTATTCACATTCTTCACTTGTACATGCCTTTTATCCTACCAAGCAGAAATATGGGCAGAATTCAGTTTCCTTGAGTATGGAGGTGAGTATCATAATTTTAAAAAAAACAGAAGTAGCTCAAAAGTCTGAGTCTAGCACTTTTAGCAGCTAAACTTGGAGAATAGGTTTCTCTTTAAGTTCAAACTCAGGTCACTGTGAAGCTTAATCTATTAATCTGTGAGAAGAACTATGGTATAATAGTGATCATCTCCATGAAAAAGCTTGCTGACTTCTGAGAAATAAATGTCCATAGTTCTGGTCAACAGATGAAAAGCTGTAGTGTCTTTGATGTTAACACACTGCAGAAGCTACATAACATTCAGCAGACAGACTACAATTTTCCAACACCCTGGATTTTACAAAAGCCATAGTTAAGCTGGATAGGGAAGTAAAAGAACTTGACTCATTCTACCAGAGTCTGGATGGATCAACGGTTTGCCTAAGAAATCTCAAAAATAGATGGAAAAATGTAACCGGTTCTTTTCTTTTTTACTAAATAGAGACCCACTTTTCAATTAGAAGTCAGTAGATGCAAGATAGAGGACAAAAATCAGATGTCAACAAAACAGTGTCAGTCACGTAGACCAGAAAAAAATCACAGGCTACAGCTTCAGATTGTGTACAAAAAGAGTTCACATGCAGTGATACAAGCCACATATGTATAAAGCTAATGAGATAGGTTTCATGATCAATCGACAGTGATGAAATAAGCCCCAATTCAGTATTGCATGTAATAGCTTCATAAAATTATTTCTTTCCCATTAAATAGGGGGAAGAAAGCATCCATTAAAATACGTTATTTATACTTTTATTTATGGAAAGCAAACCACTAATTTCCTTAGCGTAGAGGCATAGAAATGAGCTATCCATCAGAACAGCATGAACTATCAGCACATATCACTAGCAATAACCTCATCTGTAATTTTTTTGTGGTGTCTGCCACAATGAAGGTGGTTTTTTATTCTTATTAATTTAAACCTTTCTTGTTTACTATATTTTAATTTATGTTCTGCTTTTTTTCAATGAGTTACCTGAAACCTGTTCTACCAATTAAAAGGTAAGCTCTACACTTACCTTTCTTTATGGCAATATCAGCTTAAGGAGTTGCTGCTTTTAAGCTGTGTCAATCCCTCATTTATATATAAGACAGTTTAAGATGAGGTACATGGGTCAGCTGGTGGCAGGAAGGCTACCCAGAATGGCCAAATGGAAGAACTACTACCAAGCTGCTGACATGAGAGAGATATGTGCACCTAAGCAAGATTTTGACCTTTGCCAAAACATTAGTATGTCTGCACTGTTGTTGACAAGAGAGGAAGTCCTCTAGTCTGGTGATTCAGTTGTAAAAGTTCATTAGGTAACTTAGCTACTAACTAAGCAGTGTGGAATAAAAGGACGTGCCACATAGGAGGAATATGGGAATGTTTGCAGAGTATGCAGGGATGCAACCACTAAGGCTAAGGTCCACTTGGAGCTAAATGGGATATGTCAAGGACAACATAAAGGACTCCTTCAAGTACCAGCACTTTGATGAGTAGCAAAAGGAAGACCAGGAAAAATGTGGGCGCACTGCCAAATGAAGTCTGTGTCCTTGTGGTGAAGGATACAGAGCAGACACAGTTACCAAATGCCCTCTTTCTTCACTCTTTACTGCTAAAGCCAACCTTCAGCAATTACATGCCATGGGGACAAGAGAATGTTTGGAGAAAGACTTTCCCTTTGCAGAGAAGGATCAGGTTAGAGATGATTTAGGCAAACTTAAAATCCGTGGGCCCCATGAGTGCTGAGGGAGCTGGCAAATGGTCTTGCTAAGCCAACTTCCATCATCTTTGAAAAATCATAAAGAGATGGAGAAACATCTGAGGACTGGAAGAAATGCAGTGTCACTCCAGTTTTCAGAAGGCAAAAGGGAGGACCCAGGAAACTACTGGACAGTCACTTCCAACCCTGAAAAGATGGTGGAACAGCTCATCCTGGTTGTCATTTCTAAGCATGTGGAGGAAGGTTATCAGGAGTAGTCAATATGGATCCATCAGGGGGAAATCACGCTTGACCGGTCTGATAGCCTTCTATGATGGCATAACTGACGAAGTAGATGAGGGAAGAGCAGTGGATATTGTTTTCCTTGGCTTCAAAAAGCTTTTGACATTCTCTTCCATAACATCCTTACAGGTAAGCTCAGGCAGTGTGGGTTGGATGAGTGGACAGTGGCATCGACTGAGAACTGGCTCAGTGGCAGAGCTCAGAGGGTTGCGATCCCTGGCAGAGGGTGTAGTTGTAGGTCTGTATCCAGCAGTGTTCCCTAGGGGTCAGTACTGGATCCAGTCTTGTTCCACTTATCCATCAGTGACCTTGATGAAGGGACAGAGTGTTCCCAGCAAGTTTGTTGATGATACAAAGCTGGAGGAGTGGCTGGTGTACCCAAAGTTCAGGGAGACCCGGACATGCTGAAGAGTTGGGCAGAGAGGAACATAATGCAGTTCAACAAAGGGGTCCTGAATGTGGGGAGGGATTACCCCTGGCACCGGCACAGGCTGGGGGATGAGCGTTTCTAGTTCTTAGGGAAGTGAAAAGAGAAAAACATCTTTTCTTTTACAAGTTCTTTAAAATCACCAAGTCCAAAGCTTACTGAAATCAAACTCCTGTTATTCTAATTGGGCATTTTCAATACAGTTGAAAAGGAAAGCATCCCCAATAAAGTAGAAGTGAACACACGACTGAAAAATTCAGTTCTTTTTGTAGGGATGATGCTATAAAGTGGTGAACTAATCAACTGAATCACTGGAGAGGAAGAAAGTGAAGAGAAGAAAGAGGAGGCCCCACTGCAGTGATTTACTTTCCTTTGCCATGCAAGGTAACTGAGAAGTCAAGGAGAAAGCCACACTCATTATGGTCTAACATGAGTCGGTTTGTGAGTGTATCCCCCAGAGGAAAGCAGCTAATCAATTTCATGACATTTTTAAGCTTAAATATCTAAATGATAAAAAATGGTATTCATTCTTTTATTTTCTCCTTCAATTATAAGTCACATTAAATAAAAGAAAAAACATTTAAAGGCGTTTTTTTTCTTGAAACTTACCTTTTAGATCAATTGTTTAAATATTTTATGTCAATGATCCTGTGGGAAATAACAAATTGCCATTGTTCATTCAAACTTGCAGTAGCACTTCAGTCCTGAATTCTTCCTAATTTTCCAAGAATCTGATCAAATGAATCCCAATTACTGAACCAATTGAAAATATTATCAGTCATGACAAGAGAAAAATAATTAAGAAGTGTGGATAATATAGAAACAAAGATTAAAAATGTGTCTTCCTTAATTTTGAGTCATTGTTGTGCATAATCATCAGCATTTTTATAATCGAAGGCACTCCTGAAAAACCATGCACATGATTTAACAAGTGGTCTGATCTAGACATCAGAAATTATTTAAGATTGAAAAATCAGAAATGCCTCTATTATAAGAACAGCTGTAAAGGAGATTTGCACCTAGAAATAGTATGATATTTTGAGTTCAGTAATAACAGAAGATGATTGAGAAACTTTGAAGCTTTCCAACTTTTTCTGAGTTAGAAGAGGGGTAAATTTGTGCACTTAAACAAGGCTGTGAAGATTTTCATGCTCCTTCTTCCTCCTTCTTCCTTTTCATAAAATCAGAGACTTATTAACCTGGGCCTGGAAAAGGCCTCCAAGATCATTGTGTCCAGCCTTTGACTGAACACCACCATACTAAACCATAGCACTAAATGCTACATCCAGTCATTTCTTGAACACTTCCAGGGATGGTGACTCTGCCACCTACCTGCCCTGGGCAGCCTGTTTCAATTCTTGATAAATCTTTCAGTGGAAAAAAAAGCCCTTCCTTGCACTTAAGCTCTTTGTATCCCATGATTTAGTGATGCAACCTGTAGTGAGTGTATGATGAAAAAGAGGGTTGGAAGACTACTAGAAGAGAAATGCACAGCTCAGCAACACATACAAATATATTAACTTGACTGGATAGGTTTTGGGAATAGTACAGCAATTCTTACTCCACAAAACATGAGCATGAACCAAAGCTTGATCCTCTAAATCCAATTTAGACCAGTACATCACAGGCCCAGGGAAAGAGGTCACTTGGACCAGCTGTCATCAGGTCAGGGCCTGCCTGGCAATTTGGATTCATTTTGTGCCAGTACTTCCTCAGGCTCTGCCATCCATGTGATGTCAGGCAGCCATGTGTTCTCCTCCTGCTCCGTCAGCTAATGTTTGCACTGCTTACGGTTTTCTCAACCAGTTTATCAGCCAAAGCAGCCCACAAGCTCACCATATCTGTTTCAGTTTTGACAAAGAAACTAGGACTTCCCTCAGAGAGAGTGTAAGGGGTGCAGAAGAGAAGTGATAAAACATGGATACACCATAAGATCATTCAGCTATATAAGGTGTTACTTTTATCACCTTCTCACAAGTCCAAAAGACTTGTCAGGATCCTCCTGGTCTCTTGTATATAAACCAAACCCTCTGCATCCTGACCTTAGCTGGCAAAGCCCTGCTATCCCAACTTTCAGATGACCATACCCTTTCAGAAAAGAAACTATGCAGACAACAAATTCTCATCTTCTCAAAAGGAAATATTGACACTTTCGGTCCCTCTAGAGTACCATCATGGGAACCCAAAACTCTTGACACAAGTGTAGAATCACTTGCTTTTCCCTCTCTCTGCTCAGACCCTAACTTTGTTTTCCATTTTGCTATCTGAGGATAATTCCATCAGTCTGATTTCTCTCCTGTACCTCAGGTGCTCTTTTCTCTGTGAGCATTACCCGTGGTACCCAAGATATCCAAAGAGTTATATCGAAAAGGATAATATTTAAAAAATATTTACAAAAAGCAAAAGCCTTGAAGAGAAAGGCATTTCAAAATGATAAACCAGACCATGTGTGTGATACATATGCATGAAGCTTGTTCACATGGTGGGATGACTGATAGTTCTAAGCATTTCCTGGAACTGATAGGTGTCGCTCTCCTCCTGGAATATACTGTTACCTTGCCTTCCCTTGTCTTCAGCGAGAAGTGGAAATAGGGAAATAAGTAACTTCTGATCTATTTACTACCAACAGTCAGAGGATAGAAGTGACAAGGTCACTTGGTCACAAGGTCGAAGATTTCCCATAACTTACTTTACATTCAGTCAGGATAAAAAGCTTTTGAGCTCAAAACCTTCTTACCTGAATACTGAGGCTTTGTTTGCTTGTTTTTCTTCCTTATATTCCTAATATGTTCAGTATGTACAAAAGTATGTTCAGACTGCCAGCCTGTAGCTGCTCAGAGATGACCAATATTAAATATATGCCCATAAAAGAGTTTCATATTTTGTTTTACACAGAAGTTGGCACTACTCCTTCTTTCAAAGACCTGAGATGGTACTTTCCTATGAACTAGGATGTTAGGGCCTGGAGAGCGTTTGTCCCATTTGAGTTTACTTGGCTGAGTTAGATGATTGAGTTAAGGAGTTCAGCTGTTTGAGCTCTCTCCTTTTTCTTGGACCCTGCACTGAAGATTTCATACTCCTGCTCTGGCTTCTTAACCTTCCATCTTTTTGATGCTAACAACCCCATAACCACTATAGGAGGCATCTAATGTCCCTTCTTCTTAAGGTCACTGTCCTCTTTCTCCTCCCTCTCTTCTTCAGAATGTGGGGGAAAGCAGATCTCTGATGATCAGCAAGGATGCCGAGTGACAAATTAGCATCAGGATTGTACCCAGAACCTGTGATCAGAGTCAGACACAGGACAATGATCTCCTGGCAAGTCCACAGTGACAGGGAGGGCCAGGAAGCCCAGTCAGCTGTTACAATCTGGTTTAGACCCAGGAAAGCAAAGCAAGCTAAGTCTCTGAGCATAAACTGGAAAGAACTTAGAAGGTTCAAAATATCCCCAGAAACGAGATTAAAACCAAACGAGGTTAGATGTTGTTGCCAAAAAATTGATGTATTTTATTTAATAGTAAAAGAGGCAAAGAGAAGGGAAGAGAAAAGAAAGAGAGAAAGAAATAGAAAAAAGAAGTGTGCATGCGGGCTGGGGGAAGAGGGAGAGGTGACAGGGGTTAGATGGAAGCATGTCAGCCATCCAAGTGGGTCCCAACAACGTCTCATTGCTCCCCTCCATCTGGTCTGATGGTGATGAGGGTCCCCCGTCGCCGCTGTGGCCAAGTTGCTACATGCTGCCACACGCCATGTCACGCCACCGCACCAGATGCCAAAGAGTGAAGAGCTCCATGGATTAATATACACTTCAGGCCAGGTGGGAATGCCCACATGTCTTTCTTGCAGGGGCCAGCTTGACACTGTCCCTTGCAACAATGAGGGTGTGTTGCATCATCTCAGGGGCTCTGGTGCAGGGTCTGGGGGCCCCTGTGATGGGCCATGTCACCCCCTTCTGCTGTGGATAAGCCCCCTCGGTGAGGACCCCTCAGCTGGACTCCTCTGCACAGTGGAGGATGGGCAGTCACTGCACCTCTGACCAGAGGTTTTTCCAAGATACCCAGAGCCTCTCTTCCCCCCGCCCTTTGGTGGAGGGTTAGTGTGAGCCTGGCAGCTGATAGCCCTGGGACTGTGGTCTCCACTTTGGAGGTGTTAAGCTTGTGCTCCATGAATGTCCCCAGCCCCGAGTTTTTACTTTATCTTATCTTCATCAGTGAGCAGCGTCAGGCCTCAGGGCCCCATTCAGGGTATGGTAATCTTCTCTACAGCTTTTGTAATACAGTTTTAAAAGTCCTTTAAGAAAATGTTTAAGTCGCAAAATATAATATTTCAGTCTCTGACGTCAGCACATATGGGTCAAGGGCAGGATGGATGGGGTAGCATGTGAGACTGAGCACACACTTCACTGCTGCCCATCCATGGAGATGCACAGGTTGAGGCTGCCAGTAAAGTCTCTTCTTAAAAGCAGCTCCCAATGGAAAGGAGAGGCAGTCCCTCACTTTTATCTTTCTTCACAACAGGTTTTATCAGTGAAGCAGTGACCTTGGGCTCAGCCAGCTAAACACTTTAACTCAGCCACATAAGCTCCAGGAAGGGGTGAGGTTTGCTCAGGGCCTTGAGACAGGCTGTGAAAAAATATACAGGAGCATAGGAAGCTGTTTTGATAGTGTAAGTTAATAAAAGAAAATGGCTCATTTCATAGGCATCTTGCTAGTATGTCTAAAATAGGATAAGATTCCCAGATATAAAATGCCTTGGAAGGGAAAAGCATTTTTTCTTTTCAGGAATTAGGTTCTGAGAAAGAATTTGAACAGAAATTATGATGAATTTAAGGGCTCTCCTAGAACATAATATAGGAAGTATAACATAGATGTCATGAGCAGCGATTAATGGGCTTTTTCGTGTTGGTAGCTTGAAAAAAGAAGGAAAATAAATATAGAGAAGACTATCCAGAAAAGTTACTTACCCTTGCAAATACCCATTACTGAACAGAAACAGAAGATTAGGTGGACCAGGGCAGCAGAATAAATCCAGAGTAACTACAGAAGACAGTGAAGTTACTCCACATTTATACCAGTTTAACTGAGGAAAGGAAAAGGTCTGTTGAGTATAATTGAATCAAGGAGTTTTCCATTAAGTCCAAATAACTTTCACAGCAGGAGGCTCCTGAAAGCTCAGAGGAGAGCAGCCATTTCAGAACAATAACATCTCACTTTTCTTCTGCATTTGTCTTTACTGTTTGGACACAGTTTTAAAATATGCTCAGGATATGCTATGTTTTTTACATTAGCTATATTTGATGCCAAACACTCTTGAATTCCAGTCACATCATCTATACTTTCTATAGATATTTACTTATATTTTCTGAATTTTATTTCTTTGGGGTTTTTTGGTTTTTTTTGGTTTTTGGTTATTTTTTAATTACTTTTGTTGCTGTACAATTTATACGGACTTGAGTATTGTACATTTTACATACTTTCTTTTGGAGGTTCTGGTCATGTGTGAGTGAGACATTTCAGAAATCTAAAGGTTTAAAAGATTCTTTTGCCTTACTGAAAGATTAAACATATGACTAAAAGTAAGGTTCAAATATTCAAAATCACAGTTGGTTTTGCATAGAATAGAGATGAAGCATATTAAAAAAACCTCTTAAGGATTGTATTTATTTCCAACTACTCCAAAGGTTTGTTCATTCTGAGGATTTCTTTTGGGGATGGGAAGGAATTGGGTCCTTTTTTTTTTGTGGGTTTTTTAGTTTTTAGTGTTTGACCTCCAGTTTGGATATATATTATACCTTCTACCCATCAGGAAATACCTGGGGAAAAATTAAAGTTACAAAGATACACGTATGTAATGATTTAATGAATAATTCCTACACCTACAGCAATTAAACAAAACAGTGAAGAAAAAAAAAAGGCATTTAACTCTTTCTAAAGGTTTAAAGTTTACCTATATGTCCTCACATTAGCAAGGCAATTTCTGGCAACATATAGATGGAAATTTGCCCTGGCCACCAGTCCCTCTTGAAAATAGTAAGACTAATTACCTAAAGAAGAGTACTCATTTTTTTATCATAGCAACAGGTTTCTGAATTCTTACAATATATGTGTCTGCATATGTAGCTATATATGCACATGCAGTATGATAAATATCTATATATATATATGTTCTAATATCTTTAATACAGTAATGCCTGTACAATGTTATAAACAAGTAGAACTATATGGAAGTGGTAAAACCAGTACTTATTTATTTATTTATTTATTTGAATGTTCTTTATACAAATATTAGTCAACCAATTATTGGAAGATAGATTACACAAAAATTGAGTTTGGTGATAACTAGGAATATTGCAGTTATTAATTTTTAAAACTAGTTTCTAAAATTAAGCAAGACTGCTGACAGCAAAGTTACAAAGTCATTAACAGCGTGTTTTCTTTTTTAATTGAAAGTGAGACTGTAGTTCTGGCTCAGCAACTGTGTCTCTCTACTTCAGGTTTTACTCGTTTTCATTAAGTAAATCCTTTTGATTTAACTGGCAGAGACAGTAGGTAATGCAATCTTGAGCTGACACGTAAAATAGCACACTACGAGAGGCCCTGCGTTTCCTTTTCGAGGATCAGACTATATTTAGGCAGGTTTTCTTTTTCCACAATGAAAGCCTGGTTAAAACATGCATTGCTTTTTCAGAGTATGATTAATTTCTCCTCCCAACTTCAGCCACTCAACCTGATTTACATTAATCTGATTATTTGTTGCACTGTTTTATGATTAATTATCTAATTCTAAGGAGCAATCAATGAGGAAAGAAAGCAGGTTTTCACTTTGCACATATTTGTTAAAATTTTAATAGTGTCTTATTTTTTCTTATCACTCTCTTATCCCCCAAAAGAGAGAAGAGATGCATGAAGGTCACTACTGAAGATTTATAAACCATTGTGAATAATGTCAGAACTATAATTTAATTAGCGGCCCATCTGTCACTTTCTGTTTGATGAGCACTAAATGTCCAATTATCATTTAATATCTGCTCTAATCAGCTCTGGCAAATTTCACAGGCACACTAGAGATGACATTAATAGATGGAAGTGAGGCTACCTTTGCAACATTATCAGAGAGAGGAAGCTTGTGCAGTTTTGACTTACAATGGGGAAGGCATGAATTCATTCCAATTAGCAGCAAAGACCTTTAATGCAGACACTGTTACTGCATATTGCTAACTAAGCCTTTCAGTTGATTTTTTTCCAGAGTTTGGTAAAACACTTTTAATTTCTATGGAATTTATTAATTTTTTTGGTGTCCAGAAATAATATTAAATACTATATTCTCAAAGCCTCTATCTTTCCCCTCTCTTTCTTTATTGTTTTAATGAATTAGCTTTCACCTTTTGATTCTTCATTCTATTTCTGTCATTAGTCCTTGCAAACAAAAGACCCACAGGGTGCTTTATAAAGAAAGGAAAAAATTTGTTGAATAAATATGAGTAGATTTAATAAAAATCCCAAGCAAACAAACAAAAAACCAACCTGAAATACACAATATAGACAAAGAAAAATACTGGGCTAAATTTTTAGCCATTTGCTTGGACAGCGGACTAATCCCCACCATGACCTTTTTCTGGTAAAGGAAAAGCAAAAGAAAAACTCTTTTAATGAGAACCTACAGTACATGTGTCTTTTCAGACAAGACACAGAAAATGACCATGTTAAAAGCATAAAATAACTCACTGATAAGACTGACGATCTATGAAATATGTATTGATATTGTCCTAAAATGCACTTTTTCTCTTGTAATAAGAAATTTAAAAACCTACTTTATCCACACCTTGGGTCAAGGTTGGGCAGCCTATATCTTTTCAGATTTGACATCAATAACGTAAGTTTCTGAAAAAGGCTTCCGTCTTGACAAGAACTTTCCTCTAATAAGTAGCAGCTGCTCACGTGACACTTTAGATTTAGTCCCCAACTCTAGCTCAAAGTGAGATTCTCCAGCACCAGGAAAGAAAATATGGCCAAAAAACTACTGTTTGTAATATGACTGTATTGGTTTGATGCTGAGTAGCTAATAAGATTGGTGTTGCTGCCTGACAGATCCACTGCAGCGACAAAATAGTCAGCTAAAAGGTGTAATATAAGCCCCTTTTCCATGCTGCTATATGTTTTGGCAGCAACTCAAAAGCTAGAATGTCTTTTCTGATACTTC
Source organism: Corvus brachyrhynchos (assembly GCF_000691975.1). Classification (NCBI taxonomy): domain Eukaryota; kingdom Metazoa; phylum Chordata; class Aves; order Passeriformes; family Corvidae; genus Corvus; species Corvus brachyrhynchos. Next base: position 6,770,852 of record NW_008237226.1, on the reverse strand, counting down.
CATATTTCTACTAATAAGATCGAATCTGAGATTGTACCAACTACAGCTTGAATTTGTAAGAACTTTTCAGGATGTTACAGTCCCCTTAACTCCTCATTATTCTGCCCAACCCAACATGCATCATAGCTTTGGGTATTTAGAAAACAGAAATCTGCTGCTGGATGCCATGCAGGTTCAACTGATGCACATGAAGAGGAATTCTCATTATGTGTGTCCTCTCAGGTTTCCTATTGAAGCCTTTTCCTGGTCTTAAAATCAAGACTCAAACATGGTTAGAAGGGGAAAAAGGGATTTTACCTTGGTATTTATTTTAAGGATCCTTATGTGTACCACGTCCAGGTGGAATGTGTCAAAATGCCCACCACAATGCACACTCCCGAAAGATCTGGTATAACATTATAGGTTTTACTAATTAGCATATCTATCAAAGATTCCCCAATGAGAGGCTCAAGTGAGCCCCCCTCCCCAGGGAACCTCCCCCTGGATGGTTCTATCTTGGTTTACAGAATGTGTTCTGGAGAGGACCTTGGTGTCTGGGGCATTCTGATCCCTAACTACAAGGCTTCTAAGATGTTTAGTCTCCTAGCTTGACAAATAAGTCTAATCATGTAGGCTAAAAAACACTAAAAATACAAAAGCTATAAAAAGGTATATAGAAGGGGTATAAAAGAAAAGGCAAAAAATCATCATGGCATCACTATGGTTTAAAACTTTTTAAACCCACTGTGCATATAAGGCACTGATTTAATAGTCAGCTTCTAAAAATGGGCACAAGACATCGCTGAAAGAAGGCATAACAAAGGGATTTTTGCATAAGAACAAATTAGCAAGAATATACACAAAGCAAACTAGTATCACCCCAGGGGGATGGAAATGAAGGAGGTTATAAGTCCCCAGACGTGGGGATTGATCCTCATTCCTTCTCCTGAGCTTTGGCTCAGAAATTTGGCACTAGACACAGGTCTGAAGAAGATAAAACTCAAATGCAGGAATTTGCTCATGAGAAACCCTGGAAAGAAGTAGTCCACTAGAACTAAAGGCAAATCCAGGAATGAAAAAAAAATGGTTATCAAGGACTTTCTTTGGAGGGGACAATGTGACTTGATTCTGAAGACAATTTTAAATGCCGTTTAGAATTAAAAGAAAGAATTCAAGAAGAGAGGAAGTTGCTTGCATGCAGGATTGATATAAACAAGGACTAATATTAAGGTCTTGATCAGAACTTTTCCTTTGGATTAAGTAGAGCAGAAATCTTCAAATATCTGTAAAAGGTAGGCAACATTGTCATACAAAGTGAGTCTTGAGGACAATAAACTGGCTCTTCATGTGTACATGATGTCTGAGCACCACTGAGCAGTCTTTTATTTCTGATTATGCAACATACAGCTAAATAGACTGACCATATGGAAAAGTAGCATCAGGTATATAATATTTTAAATTATTTTGTTATGTAACAATAAGGACCTGTAGATATACCCCAAGCATCTCTCATTACTCCATCTGATTTCACAGGCATTCAGACTGTATTTTTCCATTGTAGCTCTCCACATCCGTAGAAAGAACTGGAATAAGCACATATAAGTACCACAGAACCTGCACACCTTGACAAAATTTTAATGCAGCATTGTCTTAACTAGTGCTTTTGCTGGCAAAGAAGCACTCAATCACATGGACTAGTGAATAGCTAAATATTTTACACAAATTGTGACATTCTGAAAAAAAAAGCTGACATCAGCACTTCATTCAGCTCCACAGTCTTGTTGAAGTTCCTCAAATGTTGTGGCAGAGATGAGTTATACTTTGTCACAACATCTCTGTGACTGTATGATGGATATCTAAATCCCAAGGTAAGTAGGCTTCATAGTTTTGTCTTCTAAGTGCAATGGCAATCCAACTAGATATTTCCAGATATTTTATCCATCATTAAAAAAATTGTTTAATTCAACTGAAATGTAGTACTACTTTAGACCCGTATCCAGAATTAGTTCTGGATTACTGAAAGTACATATTCAGGAAAAACTTAATTTGCTTTAAAAAATTCTGCTTATACCTGTGGGGTTTTTTCTATCTCTTTAAAGTATATATACTTTTAAATCAGTACAATGAATGACAGAAAGTCAGTTAACACCTATTAATAGCTTAGGACTGCTGCTACAATAAGACATTCTTCAATATGATAAATTATAGGTGTGGACCATCCCCCGTGAAAAGTAAAAATTTATCTGTCTACATAATGGGGAACCTAGCACTTAAACCCAGGTCTTCTAAAATATGAAAGACCATAAAAAAGAAGCAGAACACCTCTAGGATGTTCCATAAAGAATGGCAGCCAGTTAGGAAAAAGAGTGCTGGGGAAAGCACTGGTCCGATAAATATTTTTCATTAGCATCAGATCCTGCCCCCCAGGGTCAGTGCTTAGACACAGTGTTAGATGAGTATGATATCTCACCAGCCTAAAGGTTAGGGGTTTGGAGGGCTTTTAGCACTGGTTTAGCTGATAGATCTTAACCTGGAAGACCACACTTGCCTAACAAAACTAATGATATGCATCTAAATTATAGAAAAGGTCTGGGTTAATTTATGACTTAGTCCATTAGTAGAACAGGTCCAAATGCTCCTCTTGTTTCTCTTTCTAATCACATCTTAAGTTTTACCATTCTCTATCATCGCACAGTATTTCTGTAATAATTTTTCAGTGTTAGACACTATATGAATGAATTAATAGGTATAAAACTACTACAGGGGATCCTCTTTTGAGATAATGTAAAATACAATAATAAATCTGTTTTTTCTTTTTAAGAAACAAATTAACAAGGGAAAAAAGTAACTTCCAGAGCATTGTTCAGTCATTTGGTTAGGATTTCAGTATTTCAGTATACCTCTTTCACTGAAAGCAAGTTACGAAAGTCAGTCAGGAACCTAAATCAAAGGTGCTTTTCAGTAGCATGCTAGGAGACAAATAGACACCGAAAAAAAACAACCCAAAGAAACTCAACAGCAAAAATGGAGCAAGACCTATTAGGAAAAAAAGAAAGGATGTAATTAGCAGTGTTTTAGAGAAGAAATACCAGCCAGTAGATAGTGGGCTGGAGAGTATACCAATAAAACACTGAACTGGCACACTATCACTGATACTGCAGGTAACCCTGGAGAGCCTTTCTTTACCTCTCTGTCTTCCTGTGCACCTGCTGCCTACTCAGGAATTTTTGGGGCTTCTGTTTATGAAGGACATGGCCTTGTTACCTTTGATGTCAATGGTCAAACCGTCATTACTTCCTTGGAAGCAGATGGGGCCCATATGGCCTGCTTGCATGATCATTGCTCATGTACAACACCCACAGAGCTAACAGGTTTCTAACTGGGATGAATTGCATTGTGAGAAACAGTAAAATAAATGAAAGTAGCTAAAATAATGTGAAAACTTTGTAGGAAGCAGTGAATTTTATAACCCTCTTCTGGGTACATTGTGGCACCTCACACCTTCTGAAAAACTCACTGGAGGAATGAGTTGTGAGAGGTTATAATGGGGCAATGAATTATAGCAGGATGATATGGGAAAGGCCTGTTACTGTGGAAGCTGAAGCAGTAAGACTTAATTAGAGGACTGTTCTCTTGGGTTGTTAGTGTATGACCCTGGTGATGTCATTCTCCACTGAGGAGACTCCTGCTTTTTCTGGATTGTGAAATGTGGTGGTTGTGAAGTGCAATGCCTCCAGCATCTGAACCACAGTGTTGTTCTCTCCAAAGCAAAAAGGGGAATAGTGGATGCTTCTAAAGAGCATAAAACCAAAACCAGTTTTCCCCAGCAATGACACTGAGTGTATTAATCTTGAGAAGGGTCAAGTGGAGGACTGAATGAAACACCTAGGAGTAGGAAATGGGGTACTTCAGGGCAAGGAGAGAGAACTGCTGTCTGTACAGTTCAGTATCAACTGCACTTAAAGGATGTGGCAGCAGGATACACAGTTGTGAAGGCCCACAAAGTCCAAAGCTAACATGGACTAAGCATGTTTGAGAAAGGGTGCAGCATCAGAGTGTGGCAGCTAAGCCTTGCTAAAAGGCAGGATTAATTATCTGAACAGAGACAAGCCGTGGAGCTATATAAACAGTGTATATGAGATTGGCAGAGATGCACTGTGTCATCTAGATAGTTTGCTCACCGATAACTTGGAGAATCTCAGGATGAACTGAAAGTAATGCTCTCCAGAGGTGTTTTTTTTTCACTAACAGCCTACCAATGACTAATCAAGGCAACTGATTTCATGGTCCTCACTGGTAGAAAAACACATGCACAAACAGCTTTGTTGTTACAAACTCAGGGCAAGCAAATCAGATATAGCAATAACTTTCAAATATGCACATCATGTAATTGCTTCAACCCTCCCCAGCTTTCTGTATTTTCACCCCTTCTCAGTATGTATTTCTCTTGATGAAAACAAATACAGTTCTAAGATGTATTTCTATCATGCAGGGTGCTTGAATTTGTGTATGAAAATTCTTGGATGGTTTGAGCATCTAGTCTGAGAATCCAAGGCCTGGCACTGATGCCTAAGATGTGCAGCTTTTTATATTTTTCATATATTTGTAGTTTTGTAGATTGTTAATGCATGGCTGTAGCTCCTAGTACTTTTCCTACCCTTTT
>NW_008237226.1:6749249-6766000 GCF_000691975.1 Corvus brachyrhynchos | reverse complement strand
TGTCGGGGATCGGCACGGGGAGCAACTGCCAGACTAATGCTTTCAGGGCCAGCTCTGCTAAACCAGGGATGGGGGCTTGGGGTGATTCCTATGATTTTTAGCTTTTTATATTTTTCATACATTTGTAGCTTTTTAGATTGTTGATGCATGGCTGTAGCTTCTAGTACTTTTTCCTATCTTTCTTCCCTACATTTAGGAACAATAAGCTAACCTTCTAAACACATTCCTAAAATATTATTTAGTCTTATTCCAAAAAGAGAACCAACTACAAGGATGTTCTGTTTCCCAACCAGAACCTCGGAAGACATAACAAAAAAGAAGTCCCTGGACCGCTTCCAGCGGGGCAGGGTCCAGGGAATTATTACCTGACCTACTAACCTTCTAACTGGACAATATATGACAGGAATACTAATCAACTAACCTTATAAAAATTGTAAAATTACTGTACCATGTGCGGTTTTCCCCATATTGTGTACCTGAAGGCTTTCGAATAAAGGTTTGCTTTTATATTATCACCTTAACATTGTTTGGGAAGGTTTGTTCTACCTCCAGGCAACAGCACCAACAGTAGGATTTCACTCTTAGCAAGGAAAATAATACCAGGTTCCTCCTATCAGACACTGCAGAGATATTTTCATGTTAGGCAATAATATATTAGTTTAGGAAATCAAGCTTTAACTAATATTCATGAAAACAAGTAACGTCTTTAAAGTTAATGCAATGGTCGCCTAAAATCTATGTAACTATTCTCACCAGCTGTCCATCACAAATTTTATGGAGAGGAAAGAGATCAAAATAAAACAGGATGGAGGGTTACCACACATATACTCTCCAAGGATAGCTATTTATGTTTTGCCAACCTGTAATTTACCTAGAAATGTTGTAGTGTGTACCTGATGTTATTTATTTATATTTTCATAACCATCAATCTGCTTAAAGAATTAAATATATGAATTATATATATATAGAATGTGGGCACACGGCTATAAAGAACAAGAAAAATTACTTCCGAATTAAAAGAATCTTTAACTAACAATGCAAAATTTTCTTATTTATGTACTTAGTTAGCTTTAGAAGTCAGTGAGAAATCTTCCTTTTTGAATATTTAATGTTTGCTACTCTCATTTTGTAAGAATCATGAAGGTGGTGACAATAATACAACCTTGTAATAGGTCCTGGAAAATTCAGTGCTCAATGCTCAATACCCTGTTATGACAGAGTCATAGAGGAAGAAAATACAAACACAAATGCAAATACAAATATAAACCTCAAGCTGTTCCTGTGATGAGACGTAGATGATGAGTCAATGATGCAGATGATGACTCAATGCTGATGACAACGACATCGCAGTGGCATTGTAGAGATGGCTGTCTATTTATCTCAGGGAGTTTATATGTGGATTCATGAAAGTTTTAGCTTGTGTATACAAAGGCCTTTGATGTTCCCCTTTCATGAAATCTAATGAGTTTTCGACACTTAGGGCAAGGCTGAGCTCATGCTCAGTACTTCTGTCACAGTTCATGAGGCTTCCTAAATAAATTTTAGAAATGACTGACACTACCTGAACACAGAAGTTGTCAGAACACTAACAAGCACAGGCTTCTTCTTTCTTCTATAATCATCATTATAGAGGCATGGGAGCTTAACTTTTAAAGGGAAACTCAAACAAGCTTTCATTCTTCTAATGGACTGAGACGTGCTACACACTTTCTAAAAAACCCCTCCCTTGTTCCATGTCAAACTAATTTTTCATGTAACTGATGTTCTAATGAAATTCCTCTTTCTCTGTTGAGTTATTGTACCACTTGAATCTGCCTTAAGTAGCTCTTCAATTTGGCTCTTTTGATCTTTTCCTTTACAACTTTTAAGGGTCCAAAACCAACACAGCTTATTCTTTCCAAATTTTACTTATGCTGTCCTCCTGCCCATTTTAGTATATGCCCTCTTTTTTCTTTTTTTCCGCTTTTTCTTTTTTTTTTTTTTTATTTTTGTCATTCTAGAATATCAAATATAGTAGAACAGAATAGAATAGGTCCCTCTTGGAAGGGACCCTCTGATCCAACTGCTTGGCAACTTCTGGGCTGACCAAAAGTTAAAGTATATTGCTAAAGGCGGTGTCCAAATGCCTCTTAAACATTGACAGGCTTGGGGCATCTGGGAAATATGTTCCTGTGGTGATCATCCTCTCAGTAAAGAAATGGCTTCTAATGTCAAATCTGAACCTCTCCCAACACAGTTTTGAATCATGGCCATGCATCCAATCACTGGATACCAGGGAGAAGAGGTCAGCATCCCACCTTTTCACTTGCTCTCCTTAGAAAGTTGTAGACAGAAATGAGGTGGCCACTCAGTCTATTTTTCTAGGCAAACCCAAAATCCTTAGCCACTGCTCATAGGACATAAAGGTTTGCAACTTCAGACCAAAATATTGGACCTGTGTATGCCATTAAAATTAATATATGCGAGTTGTCAGGCTGCTGGATTTTTTTGTTCTTTTTGCTTGTTTGGTTTGGTTTTGTTGTATGTGTGGTGATGGTGGTGGTACAGATGGGTATGAATGGTTAGGTATGTGGTGGTACAGATGCTTAAGTATACAATGAAGAGGGAACCTGAAGTTAGGCTTCGAATTTAAAAGGGAAGAAGATTCCAAAGGTGCACATCTACACTTTAAGAGAGGAAAAAATTACCTACCAAAATATTAACAACATGCCTAGAATGCTATAGGGGTTCAAAGAAACTGCAGTGACTTCTGTGCTCATCTCTGTCAAACCCCAGTTTCTGAGATGTAAGGTAGTCTTAGTTTTTTCACACCTTTCTAGAGCCCTCTGCTTTTTCCTAATTCCTAATGCCTTTTCCCTATATTGCTAGAAATATACTTAGGGTTTTTAGGAAATACATGGCTTTCTTAGAATGGGGAAATTCTTTCCCTTCCTAACTCCACTAAAGGCTTCTCATGTGTCATAACTCCAGTCAAGTGTTTTATGGTTTGCTGGAGAATACAGGCAATTAAATCTCTGGTTTTTTTGATTTCTGATGAAAAGGAAGTTGGACTTATCTGAGAAGATACTTGTGCTCGGCAGTTAGAAATTCCAACCCTCACTGGTTTTAAAGTTGCGGTCAGAATGTAGGAGATAGTGTAAGACTCTAACGCTTGTAGGAGACCTTGAGCACACATCTTGAATAATAGGCAGACAGTTGAGTTTGCATGAGCCCTGCAGGAAAAAGGTCCTTGATCAGTCATGCTGCTGCATTCAACATGAGTTGCAGTCTGTAAGTGATTTTCAAGGGTAACTCCAAATAAAGTACGTTACGGTAATACAGCCTGGAGGCAAAGATCAAAGCTGAGAGATGGGAGGATATAAATACACTTCCTTTACAAATGGCCAGACGATTCTCAAGCTGTCTGCTTAAATACTTGCCATAATGAAGTAATAGAAAGTAGTGCAGCAGTGACAACAGCAGAAAACAGAACAGGTGCTTTCAGCTTATTTCTGCCATTTATCCTGAGCTTAGTGCCTCCAGATTCTGGTACTGAACTTTCATATTTCTTGAGCAGAAATCCTTAATTTAGGAAGCATAATTGCCTATTGCTTAGGCAAAATTGCCCATCAGCCTATAGTCCTTGGAGTGTCCATCTGGGAAAAGAAGTGCAAGTATACTTAATTCCGTGGAATACTGAATCAAAAAATACTTTTTTTTTTTTAATAAATCCTATTAAAATCCTCCACAAAGAGGTATCAAAAACCTTTTATGTCTATCTTGGGGTGACTAAATTCTCTTTTGAGAACAAATAATTTTCATATGCATATCCATTTTATTTTTATCTTCTAGATGTTGGTGTTTGTTAACTTTATGTGATATATAGTCTTTCTCTGATTTCTGTTATCTTTATATTAATTTTCTGTCGCTATGCTAGATGTGCTGAAAAAATTGAAAACTTTTATAATATTTATACACAGAATCACCAAAAAATTAGAGAGTTTCATAGGGGTTAAGAATAACTTTTCACTTAAAATAAGTACAAAATGTACCTTAGCTGTCGTTCATCAGCTACATAGTTCAGAAGGCCAGGTCTAGGCTTCCAGTTGGGCTTCGTTCTATCTAAGTGCTCAAATTTAAGAAAGCCTTTTGAAGAGAACCTGAAAGTGAAAACTCAGGTTTCCAAGTTCTTTGAAGTATCTTTAATACCATCCTTGAAAGCATTTCAGGCTTTTCTCTTATTGCATTGTAGAATTTCATTTATTTTCAAGTGTTAAGTCGCATGTCTGAAGCAAGTTCAATTCTGTCATTCAGACAAGATACACTAACAAAACAAATAAATGGAAATCTCAATAGATGTCACATTTTTTACATTTGTACAAGTAAATTCAAAAATTATGAAAAATTGCTCATTTAAGGTTTATTCTTTACTTTCTGCTTTACCTTGCAGCCCCAGTGTCTTCAGCAAATGTGACTTTTCTAAGTATTACTAGAATTTTGCTTATTAAGACAAATAATACCAATATAATTTTCAGTCATTTTTGAAGTAGACTGGCTTTGCTTTTTGTTCCATTCTCCATAACTTTCCTTCCACAGCTTTTCAATAACAGTAGCCGTTGAATTGCAAAGCGTGTTACAAAGCTGTCTTAGAAGCTGGATGGACATGCAATAAAAATTCCCAGAATAAATTTAATTCATATGTGTTCATATTTTCCAACTGCCTCAACTTTTTTTCATCAGTATCTGCTTTTTATGCCTCACTTACTAATCATGAGCTGGAAAGCCTTTTCTTCCCCCCAAAAAAAACCCTTTCCTGAAAGACACCAGTTTGAAATGGAATTCATCTCCTCGTTCACTTTCAGATATGTCTGTTAAGTGTCTTGCTCTAATGTTTTAATGAAACAGCTTCATAATACATCATGCATGCTTCTCTTGTTCCTTCTGACATGATGCTTGTTTATTTGCTGGCTTGTTTTTTCCTCTTGTTTAATAAATCCTAATCTATTATAATCTGTTGCTACCCTTTTTTCCTTTTTCTTGTTAGACGAGCAGTTTTTATAATTTTATTTCAGCATTTCCTCTTTAAACCATATCACCCACTCTTCCTGTTTTTCTTTCTTAGACCAGAAGAAATAAAATTCATGTTATTCTTTCAGGAAACCATTTTTTCATCATAATCGTTGCCTTGTTCGTCCATCATCATCTCAAGATTTAATGCTCAAAAAGTTTCTGTGACTTTTCACTCTGATATCCTATGCTGTGGGAAGTGTACTGCTGGAGACATTTTACAAAGCCATATTTCTTTCAAGTCCATTTTCTATTCTAATGCCATTTTTTTGTCCTTCCAATCCAAACCTTCCTTATTCAGATATGTACACTTTTACATAGTGCTGTTTGTTTGGGTTTTGGTTTGGCTTGGTTTGTTTCTTTTTAAAAAAAAAGACTTTTGAAAAGTTAAATTGGAATCAGTTGACTCTAAGTTATAAAATTTTTCTTCTAGGCTCTATACAAGAAGGAAAGACTCCTTGAAAATATGACTGTTATTCCTAAAAGGGATTCAGGAAATTCAGTCCACACAGTTTGTCCAGAGACCATGCCTCTGTATGGGTAGAAGAATGGGCAAGGTACATCCAAATAAGATTTATCTATAGAACATCATTTTCTGCCTGCTGGGAGAAGATAAGTGGGACATTTTTCTGTAAGAATAAGCAGATTCTCACTGCACTGGTCTTTACAGAGTGAAGGGAAATAGAAAGTTCCGAGTTGCAATCAGCTTGATATAATAGATACATAATGTATCCACAGAGGCATAAAGCAACCTTGCTTGTTCCCAGGACTTTCTATTTACTATACTCGCTCCTATAAATTGTTAGGCAGACTAACACTTTCTGTAGCAGATCTACTGCTTACTCAGTACTTATTTTGAATGATGCTTGTACATGTGCAGGGGACCAGATGTGTCCTTTCCAAGTGTTAATGAGGAATTGCCATGGATATATTTCATGAAGGCAGCCTCAGTCCCTTAAAAAAATTATTTGTCATCCTGGCAGTAACTAGTGAGACAAGTATGCACACAGGGCATTTATTTTCTTCTCAATAGTGTGAGCTAAGGTCAGAGGTTCAGACTTCACTTTACACTGTCTTTGTTAGCTTAACACAGAACAATGCAGACTAAAGGGGGAGAAATGCTCATTTTTGTCACTTGCAGTGGTGGCCAAAGAGTGATAGAGGCCAGAACACTTGATAATTTGCCTGCAGTGATGCTTGTACTCCTTGAGAGTTGTTTGAATTAAACACTGCCAACCAGAGAAAAATCAATAAAGTTGTTTAAATGGTTTCACAGGGGCCTTTGTGATGATTGAATATTACTCTTCTTACAAGACCAAGAGCTCCTTGCTTTTTTTTTCAGTGCATGACCAGTAACTAAAGTTATTCAGTATAAGAGTTCAAATGAAATCTGAGCATCTTCTCTTCTTACTGTCTTCTTCTACTGACAAATAGTTTTCATTTCCTTTTTTTTTAAACTAAAGTAGAACAAATCAATAAACCTCCCAGAAGCAGCAACATTAACATTCCAAATCATCCCTATTTCCAGCTAGATCTGCAGAAAAGGGCAAGACCAACGCTGATTTACACCATCTGAGGATCTACTCCAACACTTCTTTGGGTTAGATGACATTCAATCAATTTGCCCATAGAATGATGCACTGTACAAAAAGAACTGCAAACAATACAGATTTTCAGTGTTTGAAATAGCATAAGGTTTTATTTCTATAAATGTTTTTGACTCTTTTGAATGATAAATAATAGTTTAGAAAATTAATACATAAGAATTTAGCATCCAAAGCTGCTTTTTAAGGATATGGCAAAAATTGGGGTAATTTAACTACGATTGTAGAGAAAGCAATAAATCTGAGAAAACCTGCATCATACCCGTGTAGAGAATCTATTCATTGATGCATGATGTGGTAGGTAAAAAATTTAAAAGATGCTTGTTTGCACGGAAATGAACCTCAGTCTTCCTCCAACCCTCTGTCACTGAACTAGTACCGGTTTCTGACATTACTCGCATGGACTGACAATGCAGGCCTTGTAGCAGTCAAACTGGTGGTGGTTTTCTACATTATTTGTGTACATCATTATAAAAGAGAAAGGAAAAATATGAATCACCAGCCTATCAGTGAAAATAGTCCCTTCAGTCTTTGGAAAGGTGTGCTGTCAAATATGAGCTTCCTTCCACACCTGATGAAATGTTTTAGTTTTCCTATGCATCTTTCTCTGAAGTAAATGTTGTTATTTTCCTGCTAGAAGTCACACATGGAGCAGAAAAAGAGTGGATGAAATGGAGTCAAGGGAGACAGGATTCCTGGCTTTTTATCTCTGCTTTTCCACTATTCAACCTTTAGCATACACCTTGATTTCCCTGCTAAAACCATGACAGCTACAACAACAGATAACTATAGAAATGCTTTGAGATTTAATTAACAGTTACTACATTTCAAAACCTTCATTAAAAATTCTCTGATGTGAATGAATTACACATTGTGGAACAATAATGAAGGAAAATATTCCAACACAGGATACAGCAAGCAAACATCCAACAAAAACAAACAATCCCCCCCCACTATGAATCGGCACTTTACAGTGCTTTTTCACAGTTCTGGGATATGACACTTTATAACAATTTCTACAATGTTCCCATCCCCATAATGTACTCTTTCAGACTAACTGATACATGTTTTTACAGGACAACATAACTTCATAGAATACTATATATTTATATGCAAACATCTTCACAAGAATCTCTCTTCATCTGCTCCCAGTTGTGAAAGATAAATTACATCTTTTATAGATAAATAACCACTGAGATAGCTTATGCTCCCCATCCCAACTTCTGGCATGGGAAAAGCCAATGAATTCAATAGCAGCAACCTTGATTAAACAAATGCACCATTTGAACCTAACATACACCCCAAAACACCTATTATGCTTCCAGGGGAAGGAAGATTTGGGATTTATTTCTTTTCCTTTCTGAGTCTAAATTTTTACCAATTTAAAACAAAACAAAAAAAAGATGCAAACAAAAGCAAAAACAAAAAAAAACAAACAAACAAAACAAAAACAAAACAACACAACCAAAAAATAAAATAACCAAAAACCACCCCCCAAACAAACAAACAAACAAACCCCACTACAACCAAAAAACAGGACTAAAATTTGAGTTTGCATAAAGGGGGTCATAATATTCAAATAAGAAATAAAGCATACATTGTCTTCTCAAGTTTCCAGTATATCATCATGGCATGATAATTTATACATCAGCATCACTTAATTTCTTGAGTTTGTCTTTTTTTTTTTCCAGATTCCATCGACAAGTAGAAAGTACAGATTAGACAGAAACACCAAATAATTGAAGGAAAAAAATACCAAGTTGTCTTTTAGGTATCAATAAAATTCTACCATTGGGGAAAAATTACAGATAGCACAGATCCAAACTAGCCTATCTGTCTTTCTTGAAGTATTTGGTATAGAGATGTCATAGGCCCTCTGCTGGAAAAGGGATAGGCCAGTTATCTTTTGTCTACTGCACCACTTGGTCCTTCAGCTGGGCTGTAGTGGTGAGATTCTCAGTTCAACTTTGTGTCTGTCTTCTTGGAGTCAACCAGACCTGTTAGTAGTCATGGACATAGCCTAAACCAGGAACTAGAAAAAAAAAAGCAACCAACTTTGTAATCTAGAAATTATTAGCTTTTTAAGAGGTAATAATTTCCCATCTAATGAAAATCTTAATTAAAAATGTTTATGTTAGTTGATTTTTTTTATAATTCTTGTGTCAATAAAAAATTCTAATATCTGGATTTTCTTATATGTGACATTTGCTTTCATAAGCCATGCAGTTATCAGAAGCTAATTCTGTTGAGAAACTAATCAGGGAAGGTGTTACACAAATGCAAAACATATGATTAAAGAGAGGGAAGGCAAAGCTTATGCAAAGAACTGAATATTATAATGAAATTGCCACTGAATGGAGATGCGAGGACTTCAAACTCAGTTTAATTAGGCCACTGAGTGGAATCCCTTAAGACTGACAGGAACTGAACAGCTAATAATCAGTTTGTTCTTTACTGATTACCAGCTAATCATGTCCCAAACACAACCCCTTTGCCCTTTCTCATTATGAATACATTTGCAAGCCTTTTTTCTAATCTCTGCACTTTTATGGGCACACATGTCCTAATCAGATAACTTCAAGAGCTTCAACTGGTGTCTTTAAAAGCCCACCTATTGTTTGTGGAGCAAATATTTGCATCCTTCAGCATTGCATTGGTAAACAGTGGTTGTGCTTGTAGGAAGTGATGAGAAACCCAATTATGCAAAAGCAGCATATTTTGTTACCTAATTTTCCAAAGTTGATTTCCATTTTCCAGTGGCTGAGTGTGCCTCTGCTGAGTACTGAAATTCTACGTACAATGAAAACTCACTTGCATTCAGAATTTTTTGCATACCGTGGCATTGGCATCTGAGACCTATTCCTGTGAAGCTCCTTTTCTACAGAAAGAAAGAATAAACTTATTTTTTATGTGGCAGCTTTCATATGAACTGTAAGCTCAGATTTTTATCTATACTCCTTTTAAGTAATTTGAAAGAGAACTATTGACTTCCTTGGACCTTACATCTGACCTGTCATGTTATAGACAACAAAGTGATATGGTTTGAGTGTTAGCTGACAAGAGAAGTAGAAAGCAACTAAACCAGTAGAAAAGTATCAATCAACTGCAATGGAGTGAAAAGGTTATCTGGAATATTTTTAGATGAGGTTTGTCATGAAAAGCATTAAAGTCTCAATCATTTTTTGAAAAACAGTAAGCTGTTTGGTGCCTAAATTCTATTCATATTTCAGTTTTCATCAATAGAATTTCCTAAATTTCCTAAAGAGTTTCTTTACTTATATAAATACTAGGGACTTCTGTTGCCTTATCACACCTAAACAGTTCAAGGCCATGAATATGTCTCATCAGGATCCTCAGAACCTGTTAGCACCAATCCCACATCTGGAATAATCTGTAGAAAACACAGAGGGCAGAAATGCTTTTATTCAAGATGCCAGTGAAACAAGACAGAGGTGCCTGTGCACTTCCATCTTTTCTATAGTTCAGAGATTAGAGGATCTTTGTAAAGTGTCCTCAGCATGAGAGGGCTCAAGCTTCCATCTTTTCCCCACAAGGCACCACACTTTTTCTAGCAGTCACACATTTTCACTCTCCGGCCGTAGCTTTGAAATTTTTTTTAAAAAATGATTCAGTATTTTTGTTTGGTCCATAAAAATAGGAGCAATGGGAAATATAATTCCCTCCCACTCAATAAATCAGGACACCTGCAGAGGAGACCTGTGTTCTGATCTCTTTCCATGGACTGTTTCTGTGTTTCACATGATGAACACTTAATGCTACGTATGTGTAATTACATGCAGATGAAAGAGAAAACACCTCAGTAAGCTCTACACTTCTTTAGGACACCAGTAAACATAGTCTCTAGTGATAAAATAACCAGTAAAGTCAATTGCATAATACCCTTATGGATATGGAAAGAGCAAATAGCAGGGCAGTGGGTCACAGTGACAAGATGAGTGAAGCCATCACGTATCTTGTTAATGCTACAAGCATGCCCAAATTCTTTCAACACTAGTTTTGATTTTCCTTGTCCATTTTTAACATGTCTTTGTCTGTTCCTACCATTAATTACTACTGCAACAGTACATAACATCTGGTAGATGGCAAGAGTGTGTTGGAAATAAATTTCATCTTACTGAATCAGTTAATATGTTGTTGTTTGTTTGGAGTTTTTTAATTACTCACAAGAAAAGGTTTATTTTCTCTTCTTGGACTGAGTCTTATAAACAAAATCAACACAAAAGGAAGAAAAAGAAAAAATATTTAAAGAAATATCTTTAATTTGCACAGGCATAAAATGTGGTTGTAATGAATGTTTTTGCTATTAATTTTAAATTTTAAAATATATCCTAATATTTTTAGATTTTCTTTCCAATTTTTTAATGAAAAAAACACCTTCTTGAAGATTCTCTCACTTCCTTTAGGGAAAAACAGCTCTATTTTGAAAAATGAACAATAAATAAAATATAAAGAGATGAATGCACAATAATAATCTAAAGATAAAACTTTACAGAAATAATTGTTTCCCCTGGCCTAGTTCTTTACATAAATAAATAAATAATTATACAGAAAGAAGGAAGCAGTAAAGTGACTACATTAAGAAGTTGATTGATGTGTTGCTCCTGTGCGATGTTCGACAAGCTTTTCTCTGGAGAGACTTTATTGGTTTGCTGGTACTAAATTTTCCAAACATATATATATCTTCTGATGCATGGCAAGTTTGTCACTGTTGAGAAACTACGTCAGCCAAGTTAGAAAAGCAAAGAGCCTGTAAAACTTAAGTCATGCAGAACTGCCACTAATGGAAAAAAATATAGAGACATATTAAAGAAATTCAAAGTTATATGAAGGTTGAGGTTTTAGATGGATGAAGGTAAAAGGTGGGTAGCACAGGCATAACATTTGCAGATTGCTTAAAATACATAGAAAAGAATACTTTAAAATAGAACAGTATGTCAGATCACCTTCTAAAAATTTTCCTTTTTAAAGGAAAAAAGAAGTGTTAAACCTGAACCCTATAAAAATTTCCAAATACTGTCATTTGGGCTCTTTGTATATAAAGTTCAGCAGAACAAGGAAGTTTAAACTGGCAGTTGAAAACAATATTTTAAAAAATCTGGATTAATAATATTAAATTAATTTGAGAAATTTAGTCAATTAATTAATTAATTGAATTCCTGTCTGAATTGGGTTTGTTCAGTCTGCAGAACAGAAGGCTTTTGAGTGACCTAATTGCAGCCTTCCAGTACCTGGAGGGAGCCAACAACAAAGATGGAGAGAGACTGTTTACAAAAGCATGTAGTGACAGGAGAAGGGGTAAGGGTTTCAAACTCTAAAAGAGAAGGTTTGGATATTAGGAAGAAATTCTTTATTGTGAAGGTGGTGGGGCCCTGGAACAAGTTGCCCAGAGATGCTGGGGATGCCCCATCTCTAGAAGTGTTCAAGGATGGGGCTTTGAGCAACCTTGTCTAGTGGAAGGTGTCCCTGCCCATTACAAGGAGATTGGAACTAGATGATCCTTAAGGTCCCTTTCAACCCAGACTGTTCTACAATTCTATGAAAATCAGAATAATGAAAAAAAGAGGTTTTGTTTTTTCTAGAGCCTTAAACCTACACAATTTAATTCTACAATTATGATTTTTTTTTTTTTTTTTTTAGAAAACCTTGATTTTCTTCCTTAGCACAGTTTAACAGCAGCAGTTTTCCACAAGATTTTTTTACTTGGCGCATTCTGGTCTTAAGATTTCATCAATTTATTTCATTTTTTATGTTAAAATTTTTGTCATTGGTCACTGAAGAAAAATTCAGGTGTTTTCTCATTTTAAAGGGTTTTTTCCTCTGTTTTATACCATTATAAGTGAAGCAGAAACAGTTCTTTGTCTTTAATAATTCAAATTTAGAGGAAGTTACTGGACTAAGTTTATTTCTGTGTATTCCATTTCTTTATTTTCAGAGAGGAGTAATGCTGGGAAATATCAGATTTCTCTCCTGGAAAATCATATTTTTATATGCCATGCTTGAACATGGTCTCTGAATAAGATTTTCAGTTGTGTAAATGACCATCAATAAAATTGGATATCTACTGGAATATGTCATATAACAGACTGTTCTATCATCTAATAATGAAGGAAACAAAATATTATTGAACCTGGGCAACTAACAATGCAATCTAGATTTAAATCTTTCAGAATTCACTCATGCTTTATCTATAAATATTCATAGGCAACATAGGCCTGTCTAAGAAGGTTGATAAATTCAAGGAGTTTCGTACATTGAATACTTTTTCACCATATCTTTGTATTCCTTATAAATTTCCGCATCAAGTATGTCCAGGACAACTTATTTCTGAATCAGAGTACAGTGCTAGTATTTGGCACTTGCTATTCAATAATCCATTCACCCTTGAGATGACTGCCCTTCCTAAAGCAGGTGAAACACATAGGTTGGGAAAAAAGGCACAGCCATGGGACAGCACGTTTGTAAAAACAGACTGTAATCAGCCAGACAAATGTATAATATACTTCAAAAATATACTTAAGCATGTGTTCTGCTGTTATGGGAATATTATATGATACTAATTTACCACTAATCAGGCACTATTATCCACCAAGAGCAGCCTCTGCCAGTGAATTGTTACACTGGTAAAAAGCTGACAGATTACTTTCCACTACAGCTTGCAGAAATAAGAGATCTTTACAAATGACATGCCACAGCCATGAAAGCCAATGACACAGGGAGCACTTACAGCTGATAAGAAGCATTTACTTTCTGCCACTTCAAAAGTGAATTCTCCCTGGGATGCCTTTAATCCTACCTGGCACCTTAAACCCAGTGCTCTGCTCTGCAGCAAGAGGAGATGAAAGCAAAAGGGTGCAGGCAACAGAGAGACAAGCAGATTTAACAATACAGGCAATACACGCAACTGATCATTTGTTGACGTGAATATAGCAAGAAACAATGGAATAATGAGGAAGTAACAACAATAAAAATAATTATAATTATAATAGTTTTTAAACAAATCTATTTGGGGGACTGTTGCTTTAATCAGTCACAGCCACTGCCCACATAGCCAGGAAAGTGTTCTTGTATTAGGAAGAAAATGAAATTATTAAAAAATTAAATATAAAGCTGTTCTCTTTTGCAGTGAAAAGACAGTGTCTCCACTAGATAATAAGCAGATCATCAAAGAAAGCAAGGAATTGGACCTCTCAGACAGAGGAAATATTTTCCTGTAGACAATGGTCCAAAGTTGTTTTCTTTCCAGTCTTCTCCCTTCCGCTAGCACCACTTGACTGTGAGATATCACAACATGGTCATAATACAAACACTTCCAGTTTTGGCTAAGACACAGAACCACAAAATATAAACCCCATCAAATTAAATAGTAAACCAATAAGTGAACTGATTTTTAAAATTATTATTTCATATTTTCAAAAGGCAAGGTTAATTCTTAATGAAGATATATATATCACTTCCTTCCTAATCTGAAGGTGTGCATCCAGGCTTGGTTAGGAGACATCTTTGCCTTGATATGTCTTTGAAAATGTCATAGCTTTGTGCTTTTCAAGGATAAGGAATAAAAATATTTTCCATAGTATACTAGATCTCAAAGTTTTCTAAAAGTTTATCAGCCTTAGCAATGTTGTATTGCAGATGTTATTTGTGTATCTAAAACAAGATTTCCAGCACTTCTTCATTATTGTGGATGCACACAACCCAAGGACACAGCTTATGACATGAAGCAGAATGTAAGCAAGATCATTAGATCACACTGGTCCTTTTAAACACTGTGCAAAATTAAAGAATGTGGATTCTTTCCCCTGTGGATCAGTTTCAGGAAGGAAACCTTATAATATTTTTAGAAAAAGATCTAAGGACCTAGGGGAATGATGGCTTAATACTTCTGGTGTTTCCTTATCAAGAAACAGGCCAAGTCACACATGGGCTTTGCACGTACTCTTGCGGTCTTTTTAAGACACTTGTATAAGTTGAGTCTTCAGGCTTTCTACAGACTAGCTGTTTATAACTTCTGTGTCTCGTTTTTTCTTACTCATCTCAAGAGAATTGAGAAGGAAAACAATTATTTACACCAAATTTTTATTATTATAAAATTTAAACTATATAAACAAGTAATCCTGGTTTGGTATGCAACTGCAGAAGAATTATCATAGTTATAATCTTTTATGCTTACCATGACTTAGACTGGGATTTCTTTTTAGTTTCAGTGAATCCTGGGGTAATGCAAATGCTAAAGTATTTTCAGGACTTTTAACTGGATAACCATAGGATATAGCTATGATAAAAATAAACAAACCTAAAAACATGCCACTTTTGGTAAGCTACCTCTGAAATCCTAATATAATATTTAATACATTCATCATTCCAAAGTATTAGAAGAGAACTCTGACATATTTACCTTTATTGGAAAAAACAAAGCTGTGACACACAGATGTTCAAATTTGGCCAATCTTCCTCTGCTGAGCCATTCTTTCCATAAAATATACCTTGGAGACAATGTTCCCAAAATGGCCCCCTACTGTATGGAAGAAGATTGACAGAATCTTGATCAAAGTAAATATATGGCTGAAAGTGACAACTTGTACCCATAAACTTAAGATAAAGAGGGAAAAAAATAAATTATTACTAAATAATTCTAGTTAGCTAAAAAATTGCTTTCAAATATGAATTCTGTCCCATAATGGGGAGTAACTTTCCTGCTAAATTTTTATTTATGATACACAGAAAGACATATTCATAGTCTTTGTAAGCTTTTCAAATGTAAACAATCAAAAAGACAGAACGTAAAAACTTTTAAATTTTTTTTTGACATATCACATATAACTATATAATTGTATTTACTCAGAGGAAATTCTATTTGCTTTGTGTTTCAATATCCAATAGCTATGTGGGCTTTAAATTATGGGGTAATTATATGCTGCAGTTAAGACAAAGCTGCTAGTACTCCAAATCTAATCCTGTTTGATGTATTTCATCCATTTCTGCAACATTAAAGAACTTGCTTAAAATAGTTGCACTTCATCACTTCGAAATTCCAGGACAATGACAACTTAGAGAAACTAGCATCACTCAATAGTAAGATCCCCTGTGTTTAAGGATATGGTGACCATTTTCAGTAGTTTCTGTTCATCATCCTCATTATTTTGACAAGTTTTAATACTATTCATCAAAGAACACATACTAAGTGTATACTTTGTGGCTATCAGGGGAATTTTCAAACTCATAAAATTGTATCATTATTCTTTAGCTGAAGTGAGTGATTAGTGTTCTATGCCACGAATCTTCCTTTTAATAGACTATTGTAGGCATTGAATGAAATTTGAAAACTTTTCATGTTGCCTAAAATACAGCATTCTTAAAGACCAATCCCCAATACCTTTAATTACTGTGGCAAGGGATTTGGACTAGATGATCTCAGGGGTCCCTTCCAACCCTGAGTATTCTGTGATTTTGTGATTAATTGACTTTAGTTAAACATCCTGCACTACTGCCTGGCCAGACTTAATTATATACAAAATTTTACCTGCTGGTATAACCACTAAGCTCATCTTTTCTGAAATAATGGCAACAAAGTAGTTACTGTAATGTTGCTTAGTTGAGAAAGAGCACTATGAGCACTAAGAAAGGATACTGAACAGAATGATGCTGGAGTTCAGGATGTGCGGGTCTCCCACCATCAAGTAAAAAACGTTACCTTTTTTAACTAAATAAAAGGACTCTGAGAGGTTTTATGGGGTAGCTGTGCTACTAAGAATTTTGGCACTCCATCAATGGCCTGATGAAGGATATCTCCCACAATACTGCCACCTGTCACATTAGGAGAGAAGTGGCTGGTTGCTCTTGGATGGACAGCAGATGCCCACAAAACCACACTGTCCCTTCCCAACTTCACTTGGGAATGAGAGAAAATATAATGAAAGGCTCATGGGGCAATATAAGAATGGAGTGCAGCCCCTCAGGAACAAATTTCTCCAGCATGGGTCCACCATGGGGTCACCAGTCTGACCAGCAAAACTGCTCCAACATGGATCTCTCTCCCCATGCGTCCACAGGTCCTGCCAGATACCAGCTCCAATCACAAGG
>NW_008237226.1:6695759-6749157 GCF_000691975.1 Corvus brachyrhynchos | reverse complement strand
CGCCCACAGGTCCTGGCAGAAACCAGCCCCAATCACAAGGTCACAGTCTCCTTCAGAATACACCCATCCACTCTAATGTGAGGTCCTCCACAGTCTGCAGGTATGGATCTGCTCTACCATGGAACTCCATGGGCTGAAGGGGAACAGCCTGTCCCACCATGGTCTTCACCGGGGGCTGCAGGGGAATCACTGCTCTGGAGCCAGCAGCACCTCTTCCCACTCCCTTGTTAATGGACCTTGGTATCTTCAGGGTTGTTCATCTGACATCTTCTCATTCCTCTCTCCCAGTTGCTGTGGCACAGCAGTTGTTTCCTCTTCTTAAATGTGTTATTCCAGAGGGAATTCCAGCGTCACTGAGGTGTTCAGCCTTCTCCAGAAGTAGGTCTGTCTTGAAACCACTTATATTGTGCACAGCATCTGGTGTCTTCTCACAAAAGTCACCCCTGTAGCCCCTCCACTACTAAAACCTTTCCACGCAAACCTCCTACATTGGTGCTGCATCTTCTGAGCCAGACTAGGTTCTTTAGGGTCTGCCTAGCCATAAAGATTCAGCATCTTCCTTCCCTGACCAGAGGAGTTTCCAAAAGCAGAAATGGATGGTTGCAAAACCTCCTGATGGTGTGAAGACCTGAGTAAGCAACTGGCCTGAACATCACAAAGAGAATCTCTGTCACTTGCTGTCCGTAGTCACTAGCAGACAGCCTATAGCTGGATGGCAGTGTTTCCAGCCAGTTATGCCAAGTCAGAGTTCACCAGGGACTTGGCATAGCCATCTCTAGCCAAGGTTTTCTTGAACTTTTCCCTATGGCAAGATGACTAAGAGCCAAAGAACACTTTAAAAACCTATGTGACAAATCTTCCTTGCTCCTATTTTCTTCCCCAGACTCTTTCCTTACCCTCCTTTCTATCCCACTTCTGGGCTCTCTTCTCACTCATGCACAAAATTAAATCCATTCCAGACCTGTATTCCTTTCTATCTCAGTGGGGAATGCATGAGGAATACAGAGGGAAAACAGTCCTTTGAATGGGAGGATCTAGACAGTTCTTTTTCTTAATTTGCTTCTTGGTGTGGACTCTTTATGCCATGCCTTGCATACTCGAAGCACATTTGATCACAGATATATGTACCACCTACCAGCATATGTTTTTCTGCTGGGTTTGTTAATCTCAGCTGTATGAGGTGATATATTTAGAATCCAGTGGCATTTTAATAGGAAAACAGGTAGTACCACAAAATTCTTCTTAACAGCTACCATGAGCAGGAACCTTTCTCATCTTTGTAAGTCTGTTTATGTCAAGAGATAAGTGTATTTATGAGACATTATGAAATATCATATTCTTAACGACTTTTTAAGGCTAGGAGAAGCATTAAATACTATGTTATGTCCTACTGAATGGAAACATGCTAGTCTTTAAACAGATGTTTTCAACAAGCTACCAATTTATAGTGGTAGTCACTGTAAAAGTATTTACTTATTATTTTTCTTTAGCTGTTGCTAGTACCCAATTCTATTCCTCACAATGCCAGGAAAACTAGAGATATGCACAAAATTATTCACTTAACTTAGAGATGATTAATTTTCAAATGTGTAGTTTTCTTAAAAATTTGAACCATGGACTGACACGTGCACAGATTGGCAGGGCTCATTTCCTTTGTGGAACAGCTATTTGTAAGCTAACACTACCTTCACGTAGGAAAGAATGGAGAGGATAACAAGCGGAAGCTAAAAGCAACTGAAAAAGGAGTCTGAAAAAAACTGTAGTTTTTCTGACAGTGCAAACCTGTCCTGAACAAAGTAGTACACCATCCTGCTTAGGAAATTGGGGATAAAAGTAATAGTGACACCTGACAGTGTGATGAACTCTTACAGTCCCTTTGGAGCAACCATTGTATGTTCTCTATTCCTTTTTAATCATTCCAGTCACCTACAGGCAATTCCCTCTACTATTGTAATAGTAAAAAGTGGAGATATTTTTAGCTGGTAAAGGTTCATTTGAGATTTTGAATGCTTTCATCATATTATTTAGGATAGAAACACTGTTTCTCACTAAATAAAAAGATTTCAAGTACAGTAGATTCAACAAGGTGGCAAAGAGCTTTGATTATGATATTTCAACTGCATGAGATCTGACTGTAAAGGCTAAAAGAAAATTCTGTTACTCTGTGGGAGAACAATCTTCAGCACAAAGGCTTTTTACTACCTAGGACTTTACTAAGTTTTAATGCTGATTTCCCTCACTTTTCTTTTCAACATTAGAACATCTCTATTAATGTCTTTTAGACTGGGACATCATGCAGGGAATTAAAAGGGCATTACAGCCTGGAAATTGAGGTCTATTATCACAATCTACTTAATTATAAAGTTATGCTTACATTTATAGCACCTAATAAAAGTATGAAAGGGAGATGGCAAAGGTGTTACATTCTGAGAAGTGTTCTCCAGACTGACAATAAATATGGTTTTCCTTCTACCTAGGCACACTTTAATGCTGCAGAAAAATACACAAACACTTTCTCTCAATTGACTATTGACTCTTGAACTTGGCGAATCCTGAGTAACAACTCAGTCCATCCCCTAACTGTGTGGGAAGATGTAGGTGTACAGCAGGTTCTCACAGATTTCAAACACACATCCAGACAGACATACAGGGGAGCACTCCTGCCCCTGTGGATATCTGGCACTGACACCAAGTAATATAAGGAATGTTTGTCTCCATCAAAAACGCTTCTTTCAAAGATCTCCTTTCAGGCATTATTTGGTAACTTCAATAGCATCAGCAGATACAAAGCTCACTTCTATTCATGTATTGAGAAATCCCTTTTGCACAGGATTCTTACTAGAATGTAATTTGTTGCACTTATTTATTTAACTACACTTTATTTTAGATTTAGTTCATTTTTGCCTTGATGACTGTACCTTGAATAATCCATATTGATACTTGTTCAGTGGCTTGTGGAGAGACCCGAACTGTCACCCCTACCCATTAAAACACTAAACCAACTGTGGGTTAATTTACCTATTTTCCTGCTCCTTTAATAGGAATTCAGCATATATTGCTGTTAAGAAAATGTCCTTGTTCCCTCATCATCTACTTTATAGGGATATTTATCTGGATTTTAAATCATGGAACTTTGATAAACTATATTAAATCAATGTACAAAGATCATCATAAACACCTCTGCCCTTTTAACTCTATGTTACCTAAAACTAAAGGCAGAGGCAGAGGGATAAGTGATGGAAAGGCAAGGAAAACCCAGACTGAACATCACTTCATGGCTTTTTAGGCTGTCATAGAATCCCTTTTGAGTTTTGTAGGATGAGAGAAACAGAAGAAAACAGAAACGGAGTAGGGATTTCTAAACACATAAATTATATTCATGATAATGTACTGTCTTCATCTCTCACAGCATGGAACCTACCACAGGCAGTTTAACCACTCCTCTGAGCTGACAGATTACAAAGAATCACTTTTCAGAAAGATTTCAGTAGAAGTTCCAGTCATGTACTGTAATTCATCCTGAACAAATATTTCGAGTGCTGAAGTTAACAAGATTGTAATGGCAGATGAAAAGTCAGTCTAGAGCACTGATGTTTTTCATTATATCCTGCAAAACTGAAATTCTTGGCTCATAATTTGGGATGATAATCTTCATCAGAAAGGTATTGTAACCCAAACTGGTTTTATTAACTTGTAGATTGTCGTATATACTTAAACTACAGGTCAACAGGCTTAACTTTAGGAGGATTCAGGTTACACAGGTTTCAAATATTCTTCAGACATTTGAAATTCAAACTGGTGATAATCTGATCTCTAATTTTACAAGTACTCCTTCTTGCTGAAAATGTAGAAAATTATCGTAAGAGCTTTTAGCAGAACCATTTGGAATAACTTTCTCTTTTAAAAGATATATGCTACACTCTGTACAATAAGATGGCAGTAATATGCCTTAAAACAAGCGTGATCCTGTATATTACATTCACACAGAAGATCCTATTACAGTTAAGATTATGTGTGTGCATGTGGAATTTAGTCAACCTTATGGTAACAAAGGTCAACATTGTAAAAAGACCTATTAGAGCAAAATGCACAACCTGCAGTATTAATATTCTTTCTGGACTGACTCCAGTTATGTTGGGAAGGAAATGTCTTTGACATAATTTTGACACTACTCCTATAGTGGGGTTTTTTTTACTAATAAATAGATTTTTGTGTATCACAGTGCCTATGTACTTGTACTTTCCAGGTAAGTCATCACATCTTAGCAGTTCACCTGGCTGTGTTATGGAAGTTCTGGATCCTACATCAAATCAACATACAGAAGCTTCACCTTTGTGTTTAAATAATCTGAGTAAGTCAAAGGAAAAAGTAGTAAATAATTCGTAGAAGCAAATTCAATACAGAAGCAGTGGTACACATTGCTTCCAGTTCAAGGGGAAGAACCTAAGCGCTCAAATTTTATCCTGACTTGGCTAGATTCTTTAAAGTCCCAGAAACATGGAAGTAAGCAGACCATTAACACTTTACATTTACACATTACTGTTAAATACTGTGCATTGGACAGTACTCCACCCAGACACAACATAATCATTAAACTCCTAAACGATTAGTAATTCTTCCACATTCCTACACATCTGCAAAAAACTTTCAAATATGAACTATGCTCAAGGAAAGGGATCCGAGGCAGGAGGATAATGCTCTTATCCTACTCTAAGTATTGATTTAAATGCATAATTCTGAAATAATTTGAGCCAGTACTCAGTAATATATTTGTAATAAGTGTGTTACAGTTTCCCTATGTAGTTACTTTGATTTTGGCCAACTTAACATACTGAAAAAAATCCATGCTATTTTCTGCTCTTTGTTCAACGTTAGTTATAAGAAACTGCAGTCAGAACTTTAATACTTAAAGTATGCTCTGAAATATTTAGCAATAATGTTAGTACTTTGACCTTTACAATATCCTACATCTTCATTGGCCACCTGCTTCATTCCCTTCCCCATAGGTTAGAGAGGTAGTAAAATAATGGGCTACATGGAACAGATAGGCACAATGGCCAATCAAACCAAGGAATATTAAAAAGGTCAAAATACTCAAGTCTACTACCATGATTTATAAAACATATGAAGAATTGTAATTTTAGTACCTAATTTTATTGAGAATAATCATAGTGAGAATTGAAAATGGCACAATGAATAGATTTTGGTGACAGTAATTTCATTTTGAGTGAAAGATAGCAGTCTGTATTCGTCACTAAAACTAGGTTCATTACCTTTATGATTTCACTCTTCAAAGGTACCCTTGGGTCTGGAACCTATTCTTCCTTTTCCTCACAAGTCAATTTAAATATTATAGCTATCTATACAACACTGTCACTCTGGGAAATACTTTGGAATCTATTTCTTGCTGTGGGAGTAAGGCTACACCTAAACTCACTTTTTTTATGTATATTTTTGCATATGTGTGTTTTTCTCTCTCTCTCTGTGGATATATGTATACACACCCTCACACAGCTCTTCTGAGCATTATGAAAACATACAAAACAAGGCTCAATGATTAACTGTTGGGGTCTCCTCCCCCCCCATGTAGCCCTGGGAGAGGGGCCCTGAGGGCACAGACACGGGGCTTCCCTGCCCCTGCTCAGCCTCGTTCCCGTTGGTTGGTTTGTGTTCCCTGCGCGGGCAGAAGGACCCTTGGTCCCGTGACTGGAACAGTTCCTGGGCAGAGCCCCAGCCATGCGGCTGGAGAAATAAACATCTCTGAAACAGCTATCAAGAATCTGTCTGTCCACATATATTTCCTTTCCATGGGACTCCTGGTTTGGTATATGTATGGTGCAGGATCCCCACTGCAACAATTAACTGCTGAAATAACATCTTCTGGAATTTGGGTACAGATCACAGCTCTGCAGAATGTGAACCAGATGTCTGTTTTTTCCCCAATGAGAAGTAGCTGTTTTACTGCAACACACCAAGATACTGCAGGTTGGTTGAGCCATTTTTGCTGATTGTACATACAATTCATTGATTCTTGCTTCCCCTAGGTTTGTTATTTCTAGGTTTGTTTCTTCTAGGTTCTTGCTCTGAAAGTTTCTTTGAGTTTGTTCTCCCTATACAGTACATGAAGGGTTAACAGAGTCAATAAAAAACTTGCATTAACATATGCCTCTATATTTCAAACAATTAAATTATATGTTGTACTTGCAACAAGCTGGAAGAGAACCAGTTGATTGAAGACTGGTTTGATAGTTCTCTTGTTCTGCCTCGGGGCCACCATGAGTAACATCCTTGATACCACAAGAGGCCAGCAGCTGCCTGGGGCGGTGCCAGCGTAGATGGCCATCCCCTCAGCACACAGATGCCACATGGATGGCACACTGATGGCGCATGCCTGGGACACACCTGGCATGTGGCACTCGCATGGCTGTCACACGCTAATCGTGTGCTCATCACACAGCTATCACAAGGGTTTCACATGTCAATCACATGCTAATCACAGAATCACAGAATCACAGAACCACAGAACCATTGATGTTGGAAACAATGTCCAAGATCATTGAGTCCAACCTTTGACTGATTTTCACCTTGTTAATTAGACCATGGCACTAAGTGCCACGCCCACTCGTTTCTTGAATACCTCCAAGGATGGTGATTCTACCAACTGCCTGGGCAGCCTATTCCAATGCTTGGTAATCCTTTCCATGAAGAAATTCTTCCTGATGTCCTGGGACAATCAAGTGCCTATCATGTGCCTGACACATGACAATCATGCGACTGTCCTGCACACGACAATCGCACATTCAGCTTGTGCTCAGCATACACCCCGCTCACAACAATCAGGTGCCTGGTGTGTGCATGGCGCATCTGTTGCAGCTACATCCTCATGCTCCACATGTCTGTTACAAAGCAGTAACATCTGCATCCTGGCTCTTCATAAGCAACCCTTACAATGGCTCAGAAAAAGTGGTAGCTCATTAAATTATGTTGATTTAATTGCTTGAGATCATGTGAACATAGTGCTACTGCTGTCTTTGAAACTATCTAGGAAGTTAAATGTGAGAATTTGCACTTCAGTGCAGCTGTGATAATGCTGATCAATTTTGTAAAATATGAAGTTCATGTGCTTGCCTAGATTCTTGCAAAGAGACCTTTGCAGGCAGATCTTAACATGTCTGACTGTTCAGATTTCCTTGTAAGAAAATGGTTAAAAAGCCACCAAACCCAAGTCTCAAAAATGACAGCTTCAATCTAACAATTTTCAATTTTGCTAATCTGAAAAGGTAAAGAAAGCAAATTAAACTAACAGTATAGTAAAAATAAAGGACATATTCTGATTACATGGCTTATTTTCTACTTCAAATGAAATTGCAGCATAATTTTCAAGATGCTATATGGTACTACCACTGAATTACAGAACCTCACTGTAAAATTAATCCAGTTTACTAAATAACACTGTGTCTAGGTCCTATATTATATCTTGAGAGCATTAGCAGAAGCATTTTATCATGTTTATGAAGCATGTAAAGTTAATAAATATTGTATTTTTAGTTACAGACTAACTATTCATTGTCTTAAACATATTCCTGCAAGTGTGTTGTAGTGGATTGCCTACTGCATTCTCAAATTATTGTGGCAGTCTCTTGGAAAAGTTCTCTAAATAAATGCCTTTATGTCACCCACTGAAAAAGTTTGCTGCAGAAGGTGCTACATTAGTCTTGTTCTGCAGCCCTGTTAGATTTCATTAACTAAGATAAAGTCCTTTTGGGTTTTGATACAGATGCAGAATTTTCAAGCTGCACATTTATAAGCTTCAAGGACATATATTTTGGAAAGAAAATTATAAGGCAATCTTTTTTGTCTAGTCAACATACTGAACGTCCAAATATTACTTCATTACTCTACCTTTGGATCCAGTCAGAAGATGTGCATTCATTTGGGCCTCGCTTTCCTTCATAACTAGTTCTTCAGTTGCCGTTGAAGTTATGGTATTATCTTGCTGTCTTGCTGCTAGCTGACCTAAGACTGCTTTTGACTTCAGGTATGTTGTATTTTTGAATCTCTTTAATTAGGTGGATTCTGCTGAAAGGCACAAAACAGTGACGAGCTCTGTAATTTCAGCATACCGGGTGGCTGCTGCTTACAGAAATACGTCAGCTCAGCACTGATACATAAGGTTCCAGATTGGTTTCAGGAAAAAAATGTGGAACAGTTTAGGCTGGAATGAGCTTCAGAAGGTCTCTTGTCCAGCCACCTGCTCCAGACAAAGTTAAGCATCGGCACATTTTCAAAAGAAATTCTAGGTTTGGGAAGTCAAAATCAAGACAACTGCCTAGAGTCAGTAATATTGTTCTAATGGCAAGAACATTTAAGCAGTCTCTCAGAAAGGCCAGTCAAAAGCCAGGGAATCTAAAACCCAGCCAACACTTTTTAAATGTGCTGGCCTATTGGCTTCCCAATATTAGACCTACGTAGACACTAAGGTTCAGCCCTGTTTAGATTAACCAGAAAATATCACAGACTGAAGTGACATGGTTACAGATGGCTGGATCAGATTTTGGACTTCAGGAGGCAGCTTTAATTACACAACTTTGCTACTGTAAGAATAGTTTTTATTGTGTTCCACAATAATACCTTGCATTTACACTGGCTTTAAAAGAGCCTTTGCACTGTTACTCTGTGTTTACATTACGCATCAGAGCTCATGACAACCCACAGACTGAACACTTCTGTGCAAATTTAACTACTCCAAGCACACTGAATTCAATTTGAAGTGGTTGCATTCCTCTGTGTTACTTTTTTTTCTTTCTGAAAAAACCTACTACAATCACTCTTTGCTCTTTTAGTTGGTTTTGTGTCTTTCACCAGTTTAAAACAATCTTTCCCAAATCCATTGACAGATTGTTACTTCTTTATGATTTATTTTTGTTAAAAAATACAACTCATATCCTTTCAGTGTCATTTTTTATCACTATAAATGACTTTATGTTTTTGTAACCATCTCCATTAGTGCATGACAAACTGTGAAATTTGCCATTTTTGCCATGACCAATCCATAAAATCTGTCATCTTCCTGCATGATGGTGTTCATGATTTACACGGAGTCTTATTTATAAGGTCATTTATTTAAATGGTTCATGAAAATTACTGTTAAGAAAGTGTGTACATCTGTAAATGGGAAGTCACATGGGCACAATTTGTAACTCTTTCCATTTTGTAAAAGGAATGTTTTTTCAACACTTGTGCGTTCCGTATTATTCCTATTGTCATGTTTTTAAATCCCAAGTGTTAAAAAAAAGTCCATTGCTTCCCTTCTGTTGAGTATATTGTCTCTAAGTGAATACCAGGCAAGGAAAGGGAGATGCAGAATGTCTTATTGTGAGTGGTCTGCAGATGCCTCATCATGATACAGATTCACAACCTTTGTATGAAGCAACATCATCAAAGTCATCAAAAATACAAAGTCCACATTAGTGAAATTAATTTGGGAAAACTGATTTAAATTGTCCCTACACATTTGAGATCTCTGTGGTTGAGGGCTGCAAGCACATAGTGTAGGTCCAAATTCCCAATAAGAAATACACAGACATCACAAGATTCATAAATTCAGTCTTATTTGGGAAAATAAAATATAGGAACATGAATACTCAAGCAAAAATATTTTGTCATCGGATTCACTAAAAGTAGTTGTTGGTAGAGCAGGATTTCTACCATGAGAAAAGAATCCTATCTTCAGTCAGTCTTTCTTAACTTAAAAACTCTAATTTTCATCAAAGATGTGCTATATTCCACAGAATTTGGAAGATTATAATTTAAAGAAACTCACAGTAATGATGGTTTACTAAAGACAGATATTTCTGAGAGTATTTGGAATAAAAAAAAGAGTACAAGAGTGTGTGTGAGTTTTATTTTTCCATATGAATAAAGGGAGGAGAATTATACCTGTTGTGACATTTAGTGGTGAGAGGAGTTGAGATCTCTGTTATCGGGTTTGGAGCTGCTTGCTTTACTTCTCTCTTTTGCTACATTTTGCAAAGCCCACATTTATTGAGTCTTCCATGATTATTTTGAAGTCTTTTTATGCACGTTTCTTAACCAAAAAGAGACTCTTAACTGCTTGTGCAGACACAGAATGCAGTGCCCACACAGAATTAACATATAAACAGAATTAGCTGATTGCCCTTAATCCTGGGCTGTGTCAAAGAAGTAGTAGATACCTGCTTCTGCTGGAAAAAAAAAAAGGAGGTTTGAGACAGCCTTACTCTGAGCAGGATCATCAGGAGCTATCAGTTCTTTCTAACTCTTTCTGGGTACTGGGAGTTGTCCACAGAAGGAGACTGCATCACCATGCCTGGAAGGAGAATCACATGACCATGCATATTCATCCCATATCCATAGCAGGCATTTTGAATCAAGAGTTGGCACAGAAGAGTGCATTCAAAAGCATTTGAGATTTACTGCTGGTTAGTGCTAGCAGCTGCTGCCCAGCTCAGTCTTGGGAACAGCTGGACAAACTTTACTGTTTAACTCTTGCAGCTTCAGCTTCTCCCTGCTGCTGCAGCCAGGATGGCTGTGAGCGAGGGATTGTCTGGGTGAAATCTGAGAGCTTTCCCTTACAAAGGAGCTCTTTCCAGTGCAGTTTCAAAAGGGCTAATGTACACTCACAAAAATTCAGGTTTCTGGTCGTAAATTTAGTGCTGCATGAATAGGTTTCTACAAGCCTGAAATCAAGTTTATTTAATACCTAGATTTACTTTCTTCTGAAGTCATATCCATTATTTTTTAAGGACTGTGAACATACATACATACATGCATAAATGTGCATGCACACATATAGATAGTTTTATGCCCTAATAATTTCAGAAGTCTCTTTTGACAGGGAGCATGAAAGAGAGATAATATCCCATCAATCAGGAAACAGATATCATCTATTAGAGAAACTGAGCAAATTATACAATAATGAAGGCTTGGATTCAAACCAAGATTAAAGACAATATCGCGTTCCAACCTTAATCAGAGTGATACGTATCTGTAGTTTCAGAAATATTAAGAAATACCACAGCCTAATGGAAAGTAGAGAGTAACTGCCTGAAGGGAGTGGATATTCTGTCACTGGGAGATGGTAGGTTATTCTCTACCAACAGGAAATCTTTAGGCAGAAACTAAATTGCCCCTTGTCAGGGAGACTCATTTATATAAAGTGACACTGCTACTCCCACCCACAGATACTGACTTCCAGTAATCATTCATGTGTCACACGTACACCCATGCAGAGTTACACCAAGTCATGTGAGCTAATATTCACTTCCACACTCCCAGGCTGTGACCACTTACTCATGTCAAGATATGTGCTGTCCTGTTCATTAATACTAATGCCAATTCAAGCATATCGGTGTAGTCATCTTCAATCTTACTCAGTTATGTTGGCACTTTACTCAATCACTATCAGTCAGACCCACCCAGTTGCATTACAGCTGACAGATGTACCGTCTCAGAGCCTCAGGGTGCATTTGACAAATAGAAATTCTGTTGCCCAGATTTGGAGACTATCTGGCTCCCATATCTTAGTGTGAGAAAAGCAGCAATAACTTCAGACATTTCATTTGAATAACTGTTCAAGAAGAGGAACACTTACTGAAGGCCAAGTCAACACTTTCTGAAGAGTACCATAAAGACAGCTACATTTTATGATAAAAAGTATAGACACAAGTGTAAATAGGTAACTAGCAGAGAGGCCTCCAAATCAGTGATCACATCTGCAAACAGGTGCTGTTTTATGTATTATATCTAAATATTTTACATATTCTTCAATCTTTTTGGTGGATACATGTGAGTGGTAGGCATTGTACTTTAGAAAATGTTCTCAAGGGTTCTCTGTGATCCTTTGCCAAGTTCTTTGGGTGACTCTGTATAGTATTAACAGTGAACTTCAATTTCTTCTCTGAATTTTGCTTCTTGGCAAAGAAGGTAAGACAATCATTTGAAAAAGAAGTAAGAACCATGTTTTAAAATTTTATTTTGATCTTCACTGGGAATAAAAACAAGAAAACAAACTTTAATTGTACATTTGTTGTATGATGTAATTTTAAATAATTATTTACCTAAACTCTGACAATAATATAATAATAAATTATAACAAAACTCTTTCATATCCTACACATTTGGTTTATTTCACCTTTTAACAGTGGAAGTTCTTAGTCCATAGTGTTTTATTAGGAGGTAATTGCAGCCTCTGCATTCTGTAAACACAATGAACAGAAAATTTTATTTCTCCAATACTTGCCCTCAGAACTCTTTGGCTTTGCCTGGGAATAGGAGAAAGCAAAGTGGAGCAACTGTGGCAGCAGGTAAAGGACAAATGTGAATCAGCATTTACATCAGAAATGTATTTAATCAGCATTCAGAAATGTATTTAAAGCCATAAAAAATATTTACTGTCATTACTATGTTTATGAAGTGGATGAGAAAAAAGACATCTTTGTGCGTGTATGTGTGAAAAGAGATAAGGAAGACCTCTTTTTATTTACCTTTGTGGCCCCATTGCGCACATTGCGAATTACATAGATTTAAGCCCACTCTTCTTTTCTTAAGGAAGGAAGATTATAATTTAAGTAAGAGACCAAAAAGGAAGCAAACTAATCACTGCATTTTGCCAGAGAAGAGGTGCCATTAAACTTCATTGTTATAGATGAAGAGCTCAAAAAAGCGACCATGATATTATTGAAGGAAGCATTTATACTATGAAACCTTGACCTGTTATATTTCACAACAGTGAACCTTCTTACATGTTTTGTTGCCATGATAACCATCCCTCCATATTCTTAGAGCATAAGCCCAATTCCATAATCACAGACTGAATCTTAGTTTCATTTTTGTGGCTCTCTTAGGAAACTGGCTGGAGACTGTTTATTTCTGCTTCCAGGTCTCTGTTTGATTGCAAAAAAAAAAGGAATGACCTTGGATAAGAAAGATTTCAGTGGAAAAAAGAACAGCCCACCTCACCCTCAGAAATTCAGCAGAAATTTCAGGATGAAAGGATGGCCAAGGGATTGATTATGGAGATTTACAGAGTAGTGAGAAAATAAACTGTATTTATGTAGGCTTACGATCTTCCAGGTCTTCCCTTTCGAATTTTCCTTCATTTATTGTCAACCCATATAGTCTGGAATCATCAGCCTAGTAGCTGGCTGCCATAACTTGTGTGATTTGATAATCAGACCCTGCTTTCTCCATTTTTCCACTGTTGAGCAGACTTCAGTCTTATGACTTAATTCAAAGTAAATCTAAGTCTACAGCACTGATCATTTTTCCTTTGAATGTTAATAGTATTAATATATAATAGCTATTCCCTGAGAAAACTGGTGACATATTATTATTTTCCTTTCTGATGAAAGGAAATGCAAAGAAAGTTTAAGGAAGTTGCATTTCAGCTGGATTGCTCATAAACACTAAACTTTCTGAGGTTATTCTTTGTTAGAAACAGCCTGAATTAATCGTTTTCTGCAATGTATGCCAAGCAGACAAACTAAGACAATTAAAGCCAATGTGACTTTTTCTTTAATCCTTATTTGATTGCTTGATGCAGTCAACTGATGCAGCTGTTGGCACAGTAGATTAAGTTACTCTTAACCACTGCAACCCCTATTGTTCACAGAGCCAAATCCTAGAGGCATTTTTTTTTCCCTCTGCCATTTATTAGCAGCAAAAGTAATTAGAATATTTTGTAGATAAAACATGAGAATACTCAGCGGCTGAATATTCAGACCTTTCTGAAACTGCTGCAGTGACAGAGAATCCAGGTGGCATTTGCAGGTGCACAGCTGCAGTAAATGATGAAACTGGCATCTTTGGCAGTTCTACTCAGTACCGATGGCAGTGGATATTGGGGTTTTTTTAATCCAGTCTGTAATCTCCCTTCCTCTTTTGTACACACAGAAACACCCACACATTCAGTTTGTCTTCACATCTTTTCATCACATAAAGGCTATAACTGTGGTCATTACATGAAATATTATTCTATTTTCCCTAATTCTGATTTAACAAAGCACCAGTTTACACGTGCACACATACACAGACTTTAGTTTAGTTTAGCTTCAAATTTTATATTATAGGTGACTGTAAATGCCAATTTCTTTTAGTATGAAGGTTCTAAAATATTGTAAGACAGAAGCACTCAAACCAATGAAGCATGGTTGACAATTCTAAGTTTCAGATTGGAATCTAGGAAATATTAATGATTTCTGTCTGATATTGTCTCACTTTGCTGCAATAGATATCATTATGGCACATGATAACAACATATAGATTGCCTTAAATATGTAATAACAAATATTTTAGATGCAATAAAAATAACCCCCTCAAAACACATGCATGCACGGAAAGATGAGAAATAAGGATTTTAATAGATGTTTAAATAGAATCCTCACTCACTTTTTTCTGAACCTGAAAATACAACACAGCTTTACAAAAGTATTTCAAAACTGGAAACTCTAAAAAATCAGATCAATTCTGAAATACTGCTGCTTAGAAGTAAATACAAAATGTTTAAATGGATACTAAAAAAATATTATTATATCCATTTTAAAAAAATATGGCTGGTTAGCAGTGTCTTGATTGAGATGCTTTGACATAGGAAATGTTTCTCTCTTGTAAACATTTCTCAGAAAAACAGACATTTTGGTAGATTTTCGACATGGTAAAATATGTTTTAAATACTTCATATCCAAATCTAATTTTGCATTGTGGATGAGATAATTGCTATAAAGCACTGCTTGTCTTTTAAATACAGTGCTGGGCCACTAATAGACAATTCTCCTCCTGGCTCTGCTGACACCTGCCTGCCTGACACAGTTTTCCACTGGGCACTGAACAATTCTGTCACAAAGAAGATCTTGAGCTGAACTTCTTTGGCTTACAGGTATTTCTATTTCATGCCTTATCTCCAGCAGTGCTTTTACAAGGACCTTTCCCATGTGACAGAATGAATATGAGAAGTGACAGCATGAATTTCCTGAGTAGATCAGCACATGTGACATCAGAGGAATTCAGTTACTCCCTTTTCTAGATGGGACTGTCTCTACAGCAAACAAGGACAACAAAGACTGAATTTTCTGCTGTAAGCCCGCTAACCTGAAGAACTGGATCTGAACACAAAAAAATTAACAAAAAGGAACTCTGCACTCTGCATAAAGGAGTTTTCATTATATTTTCACCCAAGACTAGGAAAGTAAAGTGAAGGAGCAAATAGGGATCCTCTGGGTGATCTTAGTAGGACAAAAGAGAAAGCAACAGAATCTACTGCTCATGTGGTCTTTTTATCTCATAGAGCTCTCTCTTGCATTCTGGAGAAAGACCAACCAAATCATTGTCTCTATACAAAAACTGTTCCATATCAAAATCACTGTATTTGCAAAATCCAGGGTTTTTTTCAGATCTCTTTTCAGTGAAACCATGTTTTTTAATTGTCTGGATACTTTAACAACCTGCAATTAACTTCATGTGTCATGTGAAATTATGGAATGTGATAAGGACCAGCTAGGATATGAAATATTTGGGAGGATGAAAAGTAAGGAACTCAGAATATTATGAAGGAAGAAGCTGAGTTTTCTCTCAGGTATCATTCAAGCAGAGCTTCCAAGGCTGCTGGGATTGGGCAGGGCATTAGCCACGTGTATGCTGCCATCCAACAGTGAATTTCCTGCCATTCCTTGCAGCAGAGTGACAAAGCAAATGTATAACTCTGTGTGTGCACACGTATGAAACTTGAGAGAAAAGGTATGGAAAAGAGAAATGGTGACTCTGATTAAATACTCTTTTGATACACGCCAGTGGCAAAATCTGCTGCTTCTAAGGAGTGGACATATAATGAAACAACAGAAGACAAATTTTTCATAATGTTTTCTGTAATGCATATATCATAAGAAAAGACAAAAGAAATTACTAAGTTAAAACAATTTTCAAATTTTTGTCTTCAAGGTTTTATTTACAGCTCTGTATTAATTCATAATAAGAGATATTTTCTTCTTAGGCTTCTTGTTGCATTTCAAGTCTGAGACAAGTAATAAGATGATACTGTATTTTTCTGTGCTCTCATTTTGCAGTGAACCATATTAGCTGAAATACCCAGGAGAAAGAGAAAACTTCAAAGCGTGGCCCCAAATAATGTAGAGAATAGGTATGGTCTGAATACCAACTGAGCCTGAGCTTTAAGTTCAAACAACCTTTTAAGACACTTCCCAAGAAATAACTTTTTTAATGAATTGAGGTCATCTTGGGGGTAACAGTGATGTAAAAGTAGGTTCCAAATCTGACTAGCTCTCTTCTCCTGCACATGTCTTTTATATCTGGCACAGCAGCTTGGGCACTGGGGATGACTCAGAAGCACCCTCACCACCCTATCACCTCCCACAGTGAATAACTTGCAAAGCTAACATCAAAACCAAAACTTTTAAGACCTCCTAATTAGAAGTTTATTGTTCAGTTTAATCAGCAAGGAAAACACTGATATTAAGAAATGCTCTCCATATGTGGAGAGGAAGTTGCCAGTCAGAAATAAGCAGCCAACATTCATAAAAATATTTATTTTCAAAATGTCATGAGACTAGATAATAACAGTGAGTTGTCATAGAGTACTTCTGGATCATTAGACTTACAGATAGAGACTATGTGGGTGTTAGTATGACCACGCACTCTTTTCCTATCCTTACATGAGCACCAGCAATCTGTAAATCCTATTTAACTTAACCTGTAGCCTTATTACCTATTAGCTTTCATGGAAATTTTCACTTAAACTCTTTATCCCTCTTCACCAGGACAGTTTAACCCTTAGTAACTATGTAATTCCTTAATACTTTTGACATGTGACTCATCAGACCATCTAGGGCTTTTAAGGGTACAGGCCCCTTTCAGCCATAAGCTCTTACCACAGTAACAGTTCCAGCCTGTAGCAGCTAGAAATCATTCAAATAATGTCCTTCCTTCTCTTCACCCCCAGTAAACCTTTCTGAGTTGAGTGATACAAGGTGAAGTCACTGCTGTATCCAAACCAACCTTGGGAGTGATTCCTCTCCGTAATGCCTAACAGGGCACCGCAGCTTAATGAACATAAGGGAAATGTTTATGCACAGTTTATGTCCTTTCATAGAACCAATGCAAGATTAGGTGGTCCTAGTCACTGGCAATGAAAGATGGTATGAATATGCAAAAGGGTACAGATTATTCATCTGGCATGTGAATGCCAATTTTCCCACTTCAAAATCTTGTGTATCTAAGCCTTCAGTCATTTCTACAGTAGGCACCAGTCCAAAATCAGGTGAATAACTTTTATAGTTTTAAATTGGATGCTTAAACTTTTCCAGAAGGATCATTTTCAGAACCTGCTTAAGACTGTGTATTGCCAAATATAACTCAGTTTGAAGAAGCTGAATTTCTATTGTTTTAGATTTCAGATGTTCTTCATCTTCATCATATTTCACACTCCATACTTCAAGAATTTTCTTTATTGCGACTCTTTATTAGCTGTTCTAATTCTTGTTAATAATGTGCATTTTTTAACAAATTCTTTTGATATTTTCCTTGTGAAACAACTGTCATTTACCACATGTAAGATCATTATCTCAGACTCTATATTACTCAACAGCAATAAAATATATTAAATATGGTATCAGAACTTCTACAATATATTCAGTTGATGAAAATAACTTTTTGTGAGATATTTTTAAACCATATTACTTTCAATAACCTACTGGATATTTAATCCAAAAGGTGTTTCTATTTTTTTGTGGAGCTTTTCTTTGGTTGATTGGTTGGTTGCATTTTATTTGGTTTTTTGTGTGTTTGGGCTTTTTTCTACTTATTTACATATTGACAGCTCACTAATTGAATTTTTCATGACCATTAATTGTTTCCATTTCCATGCTGAAGCCTTTTCTGGTGAAAATTCTGTATGGAATTTCACAGTATGCAACAGGGTTCTGAAGTACAAGAGTAGTTTTAAGTTGTCCAGTCTAAAGCATACCGGGAGTGCACAACTCATTATACTTAAGGAACTGAAATCATTAGGTGGTAACAGCTTGTTGTCATACTAACTACCACTGTGGTCTGAATTAAAGGAGGCACCCTGCTGAGATCTTTACCAGGACTCATTCATTAACTCCCTCTCCTTGTTCTCATCTGTTTTGCAGCTGTAGCCAGGTGAGAATTAACGGGGCAGTTTACATCAGGCAGATGGTAGGTTCCCCAGGACAACTCTATTTAAAGAATAAGGAGGAGGAATCAGTAACAGGGTAATACACACTGGACAAACATGGAATGTAAAGATTTAGGGTATTTTTCTGAATGCTTTTGACTTTCAGTTGCTCCTGAAATAAAATAAAATACTGATTTCTTGTAGTATAGAACCTTCCTGGCCAGTTTAATTTCCTTACGTGTTCCCATTGACAATAACTCTGGAAGTAACATATCTTTACTCTAAGAACACAGAATTCTTTTGAGTAAAAGGGAAGATCCTGCTCTCTGCTCCTGAAATGCAGAATTAGTTTATGTCTGTTACTGAGTTCGTTGAAGGTAGCTTCTATACTAAAAGTGAAATTAAGAAAGCATTGTAAATGTTTTCTGAAGAAGTAGTATCAGAGGTAACCAGAGATGTTTACTGTAGGTACTTTGAAAAGTACCCTTGCCCTCATACCCTTGCTTCCTACAAAATGATTGGGTCTGCTTTAGAGACAATCCTGAATAAAGTAGTACTGAAACAGATTCCAAAGCACAATTGCTGCCTGACTGCTTGTTGTTTGTCCAAAGAGAAGCGACTTTCAGAAGCACATATCTTGTATTTGCCTTTCCATCTCAGCATGCTGTCACAGGTGGAGAAGTAATGGATCCTCGGATCTCCACAACCTGTGCACCCCCAAGCCACACCAGCTCCTGGTCAGGTTCTCTAGGCGACCCATGGGGAAGTTCCTACAGGTAGGATCTCTGCCAGGACATAATGTGGACCCAAATAAAGGTCAAGGACAGAACTTGTGGCAAAATAATCAGTAATAGTAGTCTTCTATTTCACTATTAACCATGGAAGAGCAGATCTAAACTGTTCCCTACCTGTCACTGTCCAACCAGTTCCTAAGGGTACTACTACCTTATACAGACCATACAACCTTCCTGAACAGTTTTCCTCTTCTTCTTCTTCTTCCTGTCCTTTTTTACACTCACCATGCTTTTTAAGAGATCCACATAATTTGATATGTCTTTCTTTTTCATAATTTCTAGTGTTTTCACTCAAATATTTTTATGTACCAGAACATGTGTGAAGTAGAACCTTCCATAACACTAGAGCATTGGATTTTTCTTGGTAATGGATTTCATCTTGTACCTGACAGTCTATGCTTGAAATTTATAAGCATAAAATTAAAATACCAAACATATTTCTAAACCAGTTATTTGAATTAGCACACTGCACAGTATCACAGAAGGCTTTATAAACATTTTCTCTCCCCTCTCCAGCTTTCCAGTCACTGGACTAAGATGATGTTCATCACTCTTAACCTGCGTGCCCCATACTTTCTGATTCTCTAGGCTCTTTACCATACACTTAAAAAAATTCAGAAGGACAGGAGGGAAATTATTTTGTAAATTGCTCTAGTTGTGTTAAGGAAAAAATTCAACAACGCTGTGGGGGTTTTCCCTGATATGGTCAGAAAAGTTTTGCAAAGACATTGGTAATGGACCATGAGAAAAGAACAGTATTTTTATTTCCATTAATCTGACAAGATTTTGACATTATTCCTTTTGGTATTCTCTCAAGATAAATACTTCTTGAAACAAAGTGGCTGCCACATTTCTCATGTTGACATTGGCCAGATCCTACCTTCTCAAAGTTTTCTGGTACCTTATTTCTCCAGTAATAATGTTCAACATATAAGTATTAGAAATATAATTGTAAGTTCTCAGAAAGGGCTTCTTATTGGGGAAGTTACTTCTAAAAGTCTTGTTTGGCTTTTCAAAAGTG
The DNA here is from genome assembly GCF_000691975.1 of Corvus brachyrhynchos. NCBI lineage: Eukaryota > Metazoa > Chordata > Aves > Passeriformes > Corvidae > Corvus > Corvus brachyrhynchos. Next base: position 6,729,158 of record NW_008237226.1, on the reverse strand, counting down.
CTTGCACTAAATAACAGTTTCAAAAAATTGAGCATTTACTGTGACAAAGTTTAGGGGATTTAGGTACACACATTCTTCATTTTAATATTGTACTACAGATTTTTATTGGACTTTGTTTGCACATTTTGGTCTCCAGAGTAAAAGAAAAAAAGAAAAACAAAAAGTTATATGAGTTATTTATTAGTTAATCTGTCCACACACATTTAATCAGGAAGCCTCTTTTTCTACAACAGTTTTTTCCCTGAAATACATTTCCCTAGTATTCCCAGGTATTCTAAGGTTTCATTATAACTTAACCTTACTTTTAGCATTACCCTTTCACATTCTGTTTAGGAGATCTTTAGGTAACAACATGGTCCCTTAGATGAAAAATCTGTCTCTAAGTTAGTGAGAAAAGGAAGCATGCTAATATGGTGTGTTTGCATCTTGGTTTTCTACAGCAGCTGAAGTTTAAAGGAGTGGTGTGGGTTTTGTCTCTTTTTTTCTTCTGTGATTTCTACAAAGAATGGTTTAAGTAAAATGCTTTTCTTGTCTTGCACATTGTTCATTCACATATTATGTTTTAGTGGATTAAAGCTGGTATCAGCAAGTTTGTATGGATAGCCCATATTCTTCAGTTACTGGATTGGTATTCTTTACTGAAATACTTGTCTTCTTCACCCAGAACATTTTATTCAATAAAAAATTTCTTTCAGTACAAAACAATTCCATAAACAATAAAAAAGTACTGAATAGGTGCAACACTACAATGATATCCTGATGGTACCCTGAGGTATTAAAGAACTCATGAAAGAATACAAGGTTTTCTTCCTTTTGAATGGGAAAACTTTCCAATAGTACGTAAATCACCCCTGCTACCAGTGATAATAATTCCTGGTGAGATGCAGTATAACCCCAAAAACACATGAATGCAAACATCATACTTAGGGAAAACAAATTTTGATCCAGATCTTCAACATAAAACTCTGTATCTAATCACCATTAACAGTACATATGTTTAGAGGTATATGTTTTGGTAGTTTGGTAGCATAGAACATAACCTATACTGTATTTTCATTTCTTTTTTTTAGAAAGTACATAGCTCTCTTTTCCAAATAAAGACTGTTTGATTGAAAAACTAGTCTTGACTTCTCTCCTGTTTGAAAATGGCACATCCTCTTTGGCTGACATGACATCTTTCTAATGTCATAAAACTTCAATGTTTTGAAAGTAAAGGTCATCCTAGAAATTTAATATCTGACTAGAAAAGATCTCTTCGTCAGTTTTTTTCTCCTTTGATCATTTAATTGTCTGTATTCTCATAAATATGCCTAAAGAAGAACAGGATAGATCAGTCAAGCTCCATTTAGGTCTTTGGCCAAGATCTGAGCGATTATAAAGATCTCTGCTATTAATAACACCTGATACTGTCATTTGCCAGGTTCTAATGTCTGTATTTTTTCATTTCAGATAATAAAAAAGCCCCTGTGCAGTTCTGTGCATCTGCTTGAATAAGATGACTTAGTTATTTCTACCTGCATGTACATTTATTATAACGCTATTATACACATTGGAAGGATCACAGAATAAAGCCTGATCTAGTACAATGTAGTTGAGAGAATTAGGCATATGTACCCTTATATTAACAGAAATATACTTAAAAACCTCTCTGGGTTCCTCCTGGTATTCTATAGATAAGCTAAATAAAAGCAGGATCGGTTATTCATTCCTTTCTTCAGCCATCAAGTAAATGGGTAGTCATTCCTTACTGTGTTAGCTAGAAAGTGGAAAACATATTTTATATTAAAAACCATATGCATCCTTCTTTCATAACTACTTGCAAGGAAAGAAAGAAAGGAGGAGTCTCATCAACATTTTTAATGACCTTTTAATGTACAGTATGAGAGCATAATCTTTAGTTACAGCGATAAGCAGAATTTCCATCCTACTAGACTTCAGAGGAAGAGTTTTACCTTCTTTTTTGTTTTATTACTGATATGGAAGAGTCACGACATCAAAGATGCTTGGGTTCCACTTGAGGTATTTCATTTCTACAGCCAATGCTATAAAAACCCTCTTTTGAGAAAAATTTAGCAAGATCAATCTGTAATATTAATAGTCATCTTAAACGTTTCCCAAGCTGTAGCATCACATTAACATTTTATCAGCCTCCACTCCTTCCCCTTTTTTCTGGTTTCCTTATTGTTTCTGAATATTACTTTCAAATCTTGTAAACACATGTAAACACCTAAATATCCCCACGTCAGAACAGTCCATAAGTTAGTTCACCTGGTTCAAATATCAAGCAGGTCATAGGTGTTCATATGCATTCATTTTTGCTGAATCAAAGTCATGAGTCGACACAATATAGAGTAGGCACCTGTTTGGGACATGGTTTAGCACTGAACAGAGTGGTATTATTTTAGCCGTTGGACTTGATGATCTTAGAGAATTTTTCCAACCTAAATGATCCTATGATTCCATGATTCTCACATTGCCATCTATTGCAATTATTTTTGTAAGATATGAAAGAACAAAGTTTCTTATCATCCTGCCAGTATTTCCTTTTGAAAAGTGTAGACTGCTGTCTATCAACCTCGAAGTGAAAGAAATCTTATATATTATATTTGTTACTATATTGAATCTACTTCTTCCCACCTAAGTAGAGTTACTGTGCCTGAAAGTTTTGTAAGTTTTTCCAGGTACAACATTTGTTCAAATGGAAGCATTCACTTCTTTCTACAAAAGTTATCTTGGTTTTTATTCCACTCATCAAAAGTGTGTGCAGCTAGAAGATAATTATTAAGACTTCTTAATATTGAGCTGTCCAGGGAAAAAAAAGCCCTATCGTAATTGTGTATATTTATTGAATTGTTTATTTATTTGACAATTCTACATATGGAAAGTGTGCAACTTTTATCCCTTTCAACCTAGTTCTTCATGTGTCACTTTGAAATTGAATGGGAATTCAAGGACAGCTGTGTGAACCTCTGAAGAGAAAATTTGTTTAGAATTCCCTTGGTAGCATAATAACCATGCTAAGTTCTGAATTCCATTAGGCACCCAAGTGCATCTATGTCAGGATCTGTCTGTTTGTGGACAAAAGAGACCACTTTTTGCAGTTGTGTATTTCCCACATGAATTTGAGTACCTTAGTATTTTTTTCTCACTACTACAGGACCCCAGTTAAAACATTAGCATCAGCCAGCCATTGTAATATATAAATCACTTAAAAATACAGGTTGCAGGGGTGCAATGGGAAACAGGGAGTAGGTAATATTAATCACAGTCATCTTTCTCTTGATTTGGATTTTGAGAAAATCATTGTCTGTTCCTCAGAATCCTTCCTGCCTTTATGAGGTGAAGTTAAAGTAGTTAGTCAATTAGGGACATCCAAAGACAAGAGAAAATTACTACAAGGTTCTTTACCACTCTATATTTTTAAGGTATGTCTTTTATACCAAACAAGAAATTACTTCCTGAGAAAATGCAGAGAACATCTCAAGACGTATAACACAAAAGAGTAATCTTTGCTCTTCCTAAGACTATGTATACAACTTTTAACAAGATTAGTTTCTATTTTCTTGGTCTGCATTTGAATTCATGTGATTTCTATTTTTTTTTTCTGTGGTTGTATAGTTTGGTTGTATTGTTTGGTTTTGAACAAAACCAAATAATACTAATTGATAAATATGTTTTTTGTTAGTTTTATCTCAAATACTCGGAGAAAAAAAAGCGGAACAGCAATACGATCACAAAACTGAATAAATTCCTTTAATATATGCCCTCAGAATAAACTGTCCTGCCATTGATTAATACAAAAATTAAGTTAGAAGCATCAACAATACATGCTCTGCATGGGACCAGCCTACAATGTGTCTTAAGCAACAGCCAATCTGAGCAAGTAGCATTGATTTCATTCAGTTGCAGATAAAAAAGTTTAGAACAAGACTCATAAACATTAAGTCTCATCACTAAATAAATAAGTAAAAGCAAACACAAGAGAACTCATCTCTCTCTTTGAGGCTTCAGGAACCACAGACCAAATCAAATTTGTTTTGCTCAGGTGTATAGTCTCTCATTTAGGTGCTGGGTCAGTCTAGGACAAGTAGCCTTGCAATTCAAAGGAATTGCATCTAAAATGGAAGTAATAGGATAGTAAGGATAGTAAATGACTCAGGATAGCAAATGACTTTTGCTAATGAAATTTCAATGGCTGACATTATGGCATCTCTGTTAGTCTGTACATTTATTTGATGAAGTGTGCAAATCATTACACAGAAGAGAATTGTTTGAAAATAAACATCAGATTGATTTAAGCACTATCAGGGGTAAGAAAAAAAATTAAAAAAAGAAAGACACAGAGAATACTTTTGAAATATTTTTGGTTTGGTTTACTATATCTAAAGCAGAATATTAAGATTCAATTGTGTATACCAGTTTTATTCCTCTTCTAGCACAACGAGTTTACAGGATACAACACAAAGCACTTCACCAACATTTACAATAATTTAGCTGAGAATTTCGGACAGATCCAGAGCTTCCCACAGGCAGATTCCGCAGTACGTAGTCCAACTTCTGCACACTATTTTAAACTAAAATGATTAATATCCAGGGTGGAGAACCTGCTCATTCCAGAAACTCCTCCCAGACGGTCCTAGCCATAGAATTGACTATACTGTACATGGATAATGCATCTGTAATTGGTAAAAAACTGCTCCAACAGATAAAAAATTGATCATATCAGGCAATCCTTCACACATAACTAAGATAGTTAGGAGGTATTTTGTACATTAGGATGATCAATAGCAACAGATGGTGCATGTGCTGAAGTGATCAAATAGGACCGTGGGCCAGCTGGGTGTAAGAATTCAGCAAAAGGTGTTCCATGGAGCCTCAGTGAATCCAGCTGGAGTCACTGTCACGCTGACGACACTGATTGTAATCATCAGGATAGCAGTTAACCATCCTGTTCAAAAGATTCACATCTCCAAGTGAGCTTTATCCTGTGCAAGAGACACCAATAACTTCGTGGTTTAGCAAATGCTCTCTGCCAAGAGTAATTCAAACATTTTAATTACAATAATGAGAAAAAGTGGAGAATTAACACTCTAAGTATTCAGCAAGTAGCAGCATGTTTTATATTCCTCGTACATAAGACAGAGGATTTCATTTCATATGCATTCACAGCTGCTTCAGTGAGTAATTTTGAACAGTCATGTGACTGCATGCAGATATTAGACTTAACAAAGACTTAGAGGGTTTTTTTTTGTGTGAAGATTTTATTTCAGGATCAGTATTTACGGTTTCCTGTTTAAACTTGGAGGCAACCAAGAAAGCAGAATTGAAGCAAAGAGACTAAATTTTTATGCTTTGCTGGTTTAGTCTCCTGAAGTAAAAATTGCTCTTGAGTCGTATAATATTCCAAGCCTTCAGTACTGTCTTTTACATTATTGGTAAGTGGGAAGAAATTAATTTAACTAGAGGTATATGCCTCTAACACAAATTTAATTTTGCAGTTGTCTCTTTCAGTGGTTTCTATCATTCTGAACTGCTGTAATCAACTGACTAAGGAGACGTGAAAATACAACCATATCATAATTATGGAGAGGGGCCTTCTCCTCTCTAATTTTGTAACAGCTCAGGGAACCTTCAGCTTGAAGTGTAATGTTCCTCTCAAAATAATTCAGTAGTTGCCCATGAAGAATACAGTGGGTTTGGCCTCAAATTTCTAGATACTTCTCCCTAAGTGATGTCCTGCACCACACCTCACTGTCCCCTACTGATGCTCTTAAAGGAGCATTCACTGCAGCAAGTACAAGATGTGTTGGTCAGGATGTCTCTACATGCCTAAGACTTTCTGAAAGGCTTTCTATCTAGTAGTCTGAATATCTTTGCTAGCTTTCACCTTTCTTATACAAATCAAACGTATCTCTTGATTTTTGCCACCAATGTGATTAATTATGTTGCACAAATTGTTTGGTGCCTGCTTCTGTACACACTAAGATTGCAGCATTGTAAAATGGTTTGGGATGGAAGGGATCTTAAAGATCATCTCATTCCAATCCCCTGCCATGAACAACTTCCACTGGACCAGGTTGCTCAAAGTCCCCTATAACCTGGCCTTGAACACTTCCAAGGATGGGGCATCCGCCACCTCTTTTAGTAACCTTTTCCAGTGCTTCACCAATCTGAGTGAGGCTAATACCTCATCCAGGCTAAACCTACTTTCTTTTGGTCTATAGCCATTATCCCTTATCCTATCACTGTGTGCCCTTGTGAAAGGTCCCCCTCCAGTTTTCTTATGGGCTCCCTTTAGGTAATAAAGCAAGGCTGCTATGAGGTTTCCACAGAGCATTCTCTACTCCAGACTAATACCAATTTTCTCACCCTTTTATCACAGGAGAGGAGCTCTATCCCTCTAATTATCTCAGTGGCCCTCCTCTGGACTTGCTCCAACAGATCCATGAGATCCGTGTCCTTCCTGTGCTGGGGTTCCCAGAGCTGGATGCAACACTCCCGGTGTGTCCTCAGCAAGGCAGAGCAGAGGGGCAGAATCCCCTCTCTTGCCCTGCTGCCCACGCTGCTTTGAATGCAACCCAGGACTCATTTGGCTCTCTGAGCTGTGGGTGCACAGGGCTGGGTCATGTCCAGCCTCTCATCCAGAAGCACCCTCAAGTCCTTCTTTGCTCTTTTTTCGCTAACAGGGTTTTGTCCTGACCATGCAGCCACTTGCCCTTGGCATGCTTGAACATCATGGGCCCGGTTTTCAAGCTTGTCCAGGTCACACTGAATGGTATCCCACCCTCCAGGCCTGTCAACTGCACCACTCAGCTCTGTGTCATCTGCAAACGTGCTGAGGGTGCACTTGATCCCTTCTTCTATGTCATTGATGATAACATGAAATAGCACTGGTCCCAGTATGGACCTCTGAGGTATATTATATCCCAGATGCCACATCACAGAACAAAACACAGCTACTTTTGGCCATTTTGGATTCAAACCAGCAAAATTCAACTAGTTTTTCTCAATCTTAAAAATGGTCCTAGAAATAGCTCTTTTGTGCAAGAGGGATGAACATCTTGCTACTACTGAAGGGCAAGTACAAAGTTTACAAGAGAATTTGGATATTGACTAATAAGAGCCACTTTACTGGCATTAATTTCAAAACAGGTACATATTTTTACCTTGAAAGATATGCCACAGCTCCTGGCAAACTTTATTTGATACAAAAACTATCATTCCTGCAACTCCTTTCAGCAAATTAGAAGCATAAATAAATTCAGTTTCTTCACTGTTCAAATTTACATGTTCATCTTTGTTGCACAGACCTCTCTTAATATTATTTATTGGTCTCCCTTTAATTTGCTTCCTCATTATCAACATTTATCAAGTAATGTTATTGCATGGATAAGAATATTATGGGATTTATACAATTTTGTATTAATTCATTCACCCATTATAATGTATTGTAGATGTTGAAAAATTTAGACAGTCCCATATGAAATCACAAAAGGCTTCATCTTCTAGTCTTCCAATACTTCTTTTCATTAGGAATTTTATCATTTTTCTCTGAGATTTCCTAGCAAATAGAGAAGCTTATTTACAGTTTAACCTGGCAAGGTTACTTAGAACCAAAAAAGTCTTGTAATTGGGTATTAACAAGTGATTTTTGCTTACCAGCAAGGACAATACCCTCTTCTTTCATCAGCCATTGTTCCTGGACACCTCCTGGGAGAAGAATTTTCATGGGCTTTCTTAAAGTAGTAAAGGGACCAAGAATACAGACAGTTTATATAGTTAGTTTTTCATTCTGACTACAGAAACATAGACACTAAACAAGAAAACAACGAAATATTTAGATTTTTTAATTGTGACACTCCTCTTAAATCCCTTACCCAACCTGCCGCTTATCTTACATCACTAGTGACAGGATTATTCGTGCCCATTTCTGTCTCAGAATAGCCAGGAGATTTTAACATTGCCATACCACTTTCTCTACAGTGAATAGTAACGCAGATCGTTATTAGGCTGAGAGATTACAATACCACCATGAGTATAGCCTTGATTGCATGAACGTTTGCAGTGTGTGAATAATGTATGTTGTGAATCAAAGTATATGTGTTGTTTTACTTCAAAGTAACATTTGCAAACATTTTCAGCATTATTTATTCATCTTTGCCTATAACGGTTGGTAAATGTTGACTTCTAATATGCAACTACTGTAAATATTGAATTTGTCTCACCTTCTTTAATAGTTTAAATTTACAAGGCAATGAGTTAAGTTACATGGTTAAAATGAGGATCTGGTCTTGTTTTTAATTTCTTTTCACATTTGCTCTTGAAGATGCTTTTACTGGGAACAAAGATCATAGAATCATAGACTCGTTAAGGCTGCAAAAGACCTCCAAGATTATCAAGTCCAACCATTGACCAAACACCTCCATGCCAACTAAATCATTGCACTAAGTGCCATGTCCAGTTGCCTCTTTAACACTTTAAGGGATGGTGACTCCACTATCTCCCTGGACAAGATATTCCAAAATAATGGTGCCTACTCGTCTTGGTCTTTGCTGCTGTAAAGGAAAAAAGGAAAAAGAAGACAAATAAAAAGGTATTTCATAGAAGTAATCAATTCAGCATTTTTCTTTTCCTGTATCCCTGGTATTTTGGAATATGAACTCTTCTTGAAAGGGACTTTATTTTTTAAGGTGAACCAAACTCTTCTATAACAAAAAGTTGCTTAAGTGTGATACAGTCTTCTTTCCTGGTAGCTGCATCTCACAAATAAGGTCTCCTTCCATCTTCTTCTATTCTTTTCCATACCAATAGGAGAGTATGTCTGAGTTTGTCACTGAGATAGTACTGACTACATGAGCTGTATAAAATAATTCTTGTGCTCTCTCTTACTGCTAATTATGTTTTTTTCTTAAAATCTCCTTTGAGAATAAATGATTTAACCCCCAAGCGACCTAGTGCCTCATGAATTGTGTTCACGCCTCACTTTTTGATTATGGTAATGCCACTGATAGCATCAGCACAATAATTAATAGCAGGTTTTGTCAATTTTCTGCTTGACAAATTCCTCCCCAAGCCTTACCTACATCTTACCACATCATACAGGATTACATTTCTTTCCTTCTCCTTTTAAGCTCCTTTCACTTTTCTTGCCTGTAAGTGCATATCTTGAACTTTATTTTCAATAGTGCTTACTTCCTTCATCTTCAAGTGAAATAAAAAGAGTTTTCAGGGCTCCAAGGTTTCTGCTTTCTCATTCTCAGTGTTTAGTAATGCCTTACAAGCGAATTCTTCTCAAAACAAAATAAGGATACCCTGAAACAATTTGGTTTTCAGCTGCACCTTAAAACAGCCAGTGCAAAATAGGTTAAACAAAGCTATTGACAATTTCAATTTACAGCTGGCAGTACAGAAATTATTAATAGAGAAAAACAGGAAATGTCCACAGCAAGACCCCCATTACCTAGCAAATTATTTGCTTTCAAAATATATTAAAATCATGCAGATCTTAGCAGGACTGGCTGTAGCACAACACTTACCTGCCTCCTGGAAACACAGTTAAAAAGGCGAAGTGTGTCTCATTCCACTTGTGATTTTATAATGAGATGTGAGCCTACATTAAAGAGTAACATGTTTGTTTTCTGACTGAAATTCCCCAGGTATTCTGGGATGCCAGACAGCCTTTCTATCTGTTTGTGCTACTGTTACCATGTTTCATAAATCTAATTCAAGTGCAGCTGAATCTTTTCCATTGCAGGGAATCAGGTTTTGAAGCTAGACAGACATCACATGCATGAAGTGGTTAATTATGTTGTGGCTTTCAAAGGCAATCTTAGTCTGAATTATTTGCAGCTCTGTGAGAGAAGGGTCACCTATGCACTATAAGTAGAAAGGGAAGAAGGCATTTCTGCTGTCTGTTCTGTCTCCATTTTGAGTGCAGGCTGCCTGCTGATTATTCTGCATTCACTTCTCTAAAAAGCTTATTAATATGGTCTAGAGGGAGACTGTCAGAAATGGCAGACTGAATCAAGGGATTTTCCTTCAACATCCAAACGACATGCTGCAGCAGGAGAATTAAACAGATGACTAACCAGTGCCCTTTTGTCTGCAGATGAAGATGGGATTGCCAACTTGTAAACCAGCGACTGACATTTGGGTGGATTAAATCGTCCTGTTATTGTACTGCTAGTTTCTAATCACTGGTGCTTTCTTGATCTCAAGTGCCTCGGCTGAAAGCCTTCTCAGTTCTCCGAGACTTGCTTGCTGAAACCCTCAGTAGAGTTTTTGCTGTAAACATTTATCCATAGAGAAGTACTGCTCTGACACTGACTGAGGAGAAGAGTTGGCTTATAGGTGTTTAATTAAAACATTAAGCAGAAAAAAGCATTAGTGTCAACATTCACAAGTGCTTTACCATAGCTGTGGGTTGTTATAATTGAGTTTTCCTGCAAATGCTTTTCCCACCTCCCTTCCTTCTCTAAGAGCTGGAATAGCTTGAGGTTTGCTTTGCCTCATGCTGTTAAGTTGTGGCTTTGAGACTATGCCCCATGCTGTCAGTCTCTGTTTTCTTTCAATCTGGTTGTTAGCTTTAATTTCTAAAATCAAGATTGGATGGCAACAAAGGGCTCTAATGAAAAGTGGGGAAAAAAAGTCATCTGTTAAACAGCCTTAAGAATTCTTATGTGCAACAGTATATAATGTGGTCAAGCTGATTGTGTTCTGATTTTGTAAACTGTCAAATGCTTCTTACCTTGTAATCAATATTAAAAGAGAGAATGTACTGTTCAGGAGCCAAAGGTACCATGACACCTGTAGAAGGTCTGTCCAGTTTTCTATTTGTCACCATTATGATGTTTCTAATTTCAAAAAACTTCATAGACTGCACTACTCCACGAACACTGATATTAGAAAGTAGCATTTAGAAAGTAGGGGTGTCACACATTTATTTGCTGTCAGTCATTTCAAAAGGATACTACTTACAAGAGTACTGCTTTATTTAAAGTAAAATAAGCCTGTATCTCCTAGCTTGAAACTAATAGAAAAGTACAAAATAATGCCCTTCAGAATACTTTATTGAATGAGATCTTTAAAAACATGCATTTCTTTCCACTCTCTGGGAAATCTTATTCCTACTACCTCAAATGGTCCATGCATATTACATCTTCAATGTAATGAGTCAAATAAGAAGCTATCGTTCCCTGAAGAAGACAGAAAATTAAAGATTTATTTACATCTAACATGTAACATCTTAAGTCACAACATTTCAAAGGAAAAAATAAAAGCTGCCATTTCCATATTGCCTCTGGCATTCTGGACATAGAACTAGAGAAGGTGGTAGTTATCTAAGTGACAGAAAATTTGTAAAAACACATTCTGATCTCTTACATCAGTAGTTGTTATGGATTTATGCTTTTAGCCTCACTTCCTTGCCTTTGACAAACAAAAGTTAGAGGGAGAATTTCTGGTGGGATGTACTTTGATATAGTCAGCCGCTTATGCACAGGAAACTTAACTAAAAAAATAATGTTTTAATATAGTATTTCCTCCAACTTTGCATGCCCTTCTTAGAAAGGAAATTCAGATTTATGCTAACAGACAGGCATTGTGTAAGGTGCACTTGAGCGTTTGGTTTCTCACACCTTGGCTTTGCCTTCCCATCCATCAACATGCCATGGACAGCTGCAGTCATGGAATTCAGGTATTACAGTTGGTACCAGACCCTCCTTGTTGCTGTTAGCTCTTTCCTCCTGCTCTTGACATAGGAAGACAAAGGACTTATACTTCTTTCCAAGGTACTTACAAAATCCGCTGCACAGAGCATTGCTCTGATAAGCAACGCAGAGCTGTTTTATAGATCTGACATGAATGAGCATGACAAAATTAGAGCCCAAACTCAATTCCATGTGACCTTGAGGACTTTGCCATTTTGCTGCAGTGGTAGGGGTAGACAAATACAGGAATATCAGCAACTGTGCTACTCCCTCCTAAGTCAGGAGGTTATCCCTCTTCTGTTGTACAATCACAATGTCTACCATTCCAAATCAATAGGGGTGAATCTTTTCTTCGTACTACTATATTTATGATGGGAATAACCACACTTGCCCAGCATCCCAAGGCTTTAGTAGTCTGATTCGCTCACCTGTGCAAAACGTTGCAGATACTTTTTGAGCTTGTTAAATAAGCTTTTGAAGTATTATTAGGAGATGAAACAGCCACATGTAAAGCTTAAAAAACAAGAGCTAGCAAGCTAGCATTACCATTTCATTCTGTAAAAAAAACCAAACCAAACTAGATGCTAATAATGGAATAGCTTGAGAGAAAAATCTCTGAAACCTTTGAAAAGGTTTCTTTAGAAAGTGAAAAAAAACCCCAACTCAATAGAAGAAGTTTAGCTACAAAAGGTGCATTAGCAGTACTCTTTATTTTTCTCCTCTATTTACACACACACACATACACACAGAGTTTATGCATATGTTGTATTTTCAGCAAAACATACATCCTTTTGTGTATGAAGTCATGACCTATCTTATTAAAATTGGAATAGCTGAATAAACATTTATTTTACCCTCCTCAGACTTTCTAAGAAGCACTGTTTGCTTGGGGTTTTATTTTGTCAAAGACTTAAGAGGAAAAGAACAGAACACTTTAGCTGAAGACTGCATTTGTTTTTATTGACTGTATGTTCATATATATTTTTAGTAAAAGACAAAGTATTCCACCGGCTATATATACTCAAATATTACTGCTCAAAAAACATGAAGATAAAATCCTGAACAATCCTAATTCACACTGTATTTTTTTTTCTACAATTGATTTTTTATTTAAATGTTGAAATAATTAAGAGTAAAAATGTATTGGGCATTCCTACCATAATTTTTAAAGAAATTACAATAAGTTAAAAAATTTTTGGGATGGGAATTGTTTTTTGATGAAAAGCTATGGACTTATACACCAGTGACTAGTTTAATTAGGAAAGATACTTTAATTAGGAAGGAAATTGTTCTGATGTCATGTTCTCACCGCTTTCATTACAAGGTAATGCCTAAACTGTGGCAAAGCTATTAGAAATCTGTTAATGTAAAAGGATGATATCTCTTTAAAAATTGCATTAGCAAGCTGGGGAAGTCATTAGTATACAGCTGTAACTCTAAGAGTGTAAACTTGAAAGAACTGTTTATTTTCTGCCTTGCAGCTGTGTGTAAAACCCACTGAGAGAAACTTGTTACCAATTACTGGTTTAGAGGCTTCAAGTAAAGACAGCAGGTACCAAGAGAGTAAAAGAGCCTAGCTCACAAACAACTATACAACAATGAAATTCCTTAAGAACAGCTGTTAAAGGAGAGGAAATATAACTGCTGAGATGAAGAAAAAAAAATTGTTTGTAAGTCAAGAAGTAAAGCAAAGCAAGATGTAGGAAAAAAAAATTAGGTAGCTGAGAGGAGAAAGGGTTTTCACCATAAGCTTCCAGTAACAAAGTTGAGATCAATAGTAGCAATCCAGGAAACCAATATATTTCAAACATTGTCTGAGTACTTGTAGTATGGAATTGGAAAGTCACTTCTGTACATCATGTACATTGAAGAACATATTGCAAAAGGCAAGGTTGTTTTATAAGTGTAAGAGAAGCCATTAACATGAACTGTTGCAAACAAGAAATCTCTCTCTGTATTGGAAGAAAGTCAGGTCAATCGGTGAAAAAAGTCTGATGGAATTAAATGGAAAAAAAAAAGGAAACATTTGGATCATACCAAGAAAATGAGCTTATAAATGAGAAATAACTGACAATACTAAGGTGAAAAAGGTAAGTGTCCAAGGCAAGAAAATCTAAATTCACAGAAGTTATATATGGCTTATCTGCTGTACTCTGAAAGAAGGGCTTGAATATTGGGGAATCCTGAGTCATTAGCACCTCACTTGGTAGATTTCCCTCTCATTCTCTTCCCACTGAGCTCGTGACTCCATAGGAGGTGAGAGAAGAAGGACTCTTCCCTCACCCAAGCCCATATCTCCCTGCAATGGTAAGGCATCCTGAAAAAAGGAGAAAGAGAAAGCACATGACCAGGTGCTGCACAGCCAGATTGGAGGGATTTACAGCACAGAGCAACTATACTCTCCAAAAACTTTACCACTCTGAGCTATGCAGCGTTTGTGTGAGTTCTTCTCATTTCTTTCCCTGCAAAATAAGCCAGCCCAACTGGAATAACCACGGGAGAATTTATGCACTGAATTTCCTACTAAAGCTGCTCAGGAAATTTCCACAAAATCCATGGCCTTGGTTAGCTGTGTGAATAGTATTTCATGCAACAAGAGTAGCTTCCTTAACCACCTGTGTTGATTCACAGATGAACCTCAGACTTCCTTCTTAATATTTTGGTCTACTTCTTTCTTTGTTCTCCCTGTCTTGCTGGGACGGCTGCCAGTTTAATATAATCCTTGTATTCAGAGTAAGCAGAAGATAGATATTGCACTCAGAATTGGTACAAAAGGTAACATGGTGGACATTCTCATGCTTCTTTTACATCCTCATATCAGCAGGATGAAGTCCAGCTCACTGTGCTTTATGCTTTTACAGCATTTTTCAACAGAAGAGCTCAAAGTGCTGAACAAATATAAATCCTATAATAGTCCATGGGGAAAAAAATGGTTTCATGGTATTTCTGCTTTGCTGAAAATTAGAAAAAGAAAGAAGTTTAAAGATAAAGTCTAATTCAGACAGATACTAAGGAGAAAGTGTGAAGAATGAGAACCAATAAGGCTTTAAGCTCCTATAAATTAGGTACTAGAATGCCCATTCTTCAGTTTGGAACCTCTGAATTCCTTCAAGTAGAATCTACAAAAGGCAGTTATACATTTTATTCTCTACTACATTGTATAAGAAAATTGCTTACAGCAAAAGAATTGTCCCCAAAAACTGCACAGAGCAGTAAGCTTCCTAAAGGAAACAATAATGCCTGTGCACCACTGGTATTTACTGGGCTAGTATTTAGAAAAGTCTCAGAAGTGTGAAGACCAGAGTCAAGACAAAGGAAACAACTGTGGTAGGAGTGTTAGAAACACAACATGGAATGGGATTAAATAAGAATCAGGTCAGATTCTTTAAAAGAGGTAGGCACACATAGGGCATTGTATTAAAGCATAATGCTGCAATAAGAGTTTTGGACAAGGCAAAGGGCTTCAAACCAAAAAAAAGTTTCTAAAATTTTGTATCTACTGAAGCCAGCAGCTAGGTATTCTCAGGCTCAAGCAAACAGACAAATAACCCCAATTTGGCATTGGTGGGCTTGCATCAAGCTCATGAAATGAAAATGTGGCAGGCTACAAACATTTGTGTTCCTACTTGTATTGGGTTTGCATGGCCTGGTTTTTGGTAGCAGGGGAGGCCACAGAGGTGGGTTCTGTGAAAAGCTGCTAGAAGCTTCCACAATGTCCAGGAGAGCCAATCCCTGGTGGCTCTGGGGATGGACAGTCACTGGCCAAGGCCGGGCTAGTTACAGATGGTGGTAACGCCTCTGTGAGAACAGATTTAAGAAGAAATCAAAACAAATTTTGTGGTGCAGTTTTGATTCCAGCCAGCAAAGAGGAGGAGGTGAGAACATGAGAGAACAACATGCAAACACCAAGGTCAGTGGAGAAGGAAGGGGAGGAGGTGCTCCAGGCACCAGAGCTGAGATTACTCTGCAGCCTGTGGTGAGGACCATGGAGAAGCAGCTGTGCCCCTGCAGCCCGTGGAGGGCTGTGGGGGATGTAGAGATCCCGTGCTGTGCTCCTGCAGCCCGTGGAGGAGGAGCCTACGGCAGAGCAGGTGGATACCTGAGAGGAGGCCGTGACTCCCTGGGAGAGCCATGGAGAGAGGGGCCCTGTTCCCAGGCTGGAGCAGCCTGTCCTTGAAGGACTGCACCCCGTGGAAGAGCGACCACACTGCAGCAGTTTCAGGGGAACTGTTTCCCATGGGAGGGACTCACGTTGTAGCACTACACAAGGAGCTGTTCCTCAGGAGATGGAGCCACATTGGAGAAGTTCACAGAAAACTGTCTCCCATGGGAGGGACCCCACAGTGCAGCAGGGGAAGGACTCCTCTTCCTGAGCAGCAGGAGAAGCCACAGGTGAGATGAACTGACCATAACTTCCATTCCCTCTCTCCTTGTGCTGCTGGGGTAGGAGGTAGAGCTGGGAAGGAGAGAGGGGTAGGGGGAAGGTGTTTTTAAGGGCTTATTTTATTTCTCATTATTGTGATCTGATTTTGTTAGTAATAAATTCACTTCATATCTCTAAGTTGAACCTGTTTTTCCCTTGATGGTATGTAATGAGTGATCTCTCTCCCTGTCCTTATCTCAACACCTGAACCATTTGTTAAATTTTCTCCTCTCTGTTCAGCTACGAAGGAGAGTGAGTGACCAGCTTTGGTGGGTGCCCAGCATCTGGCCAGGGTCAACCCATGAAACTACTATTGCAACACAGTGTTACATTTTTGTTCTTATTGTGTCTTTCTTTGCTTTTTAAAACCATAACATTTTTCAATAAAAATCAAAAGTTATTCTTATGTTTAATCCATTGATGGTAAAATTTAGGCAATTGCTGCATGGAAAATGAAAGTTGTCATTGGGTTGAGCTATTTAAATATAGGTCACTGGCTACAGTATATCATAAGCACACATACACTGTCTTAACAATGAGTTAGTGTTAATCTGACAGGAGGATATTACACCTGATTATGCATTGTAATGATTGTGAGAGTAATTGAATTATTTCCAATTTTAAAGCAGTTTTGTTAAGATGGCTGTTGCTTATGCTAAATGTTTTTTGTATGTTTTTCTTTAAAGTGACAATTGTGACTGCATTGGTTTTAAATGCACACTGGAAGGATATTCTAGTGAAAATTCCTTGTTTACTTGAGAGAGACTGCTTAAATGTTTAATGACATTAGCTTCTTGCAAATGGTATTCATTTCCTGTATATGCAAATTTTCTTAATGTGAAACCCCCATAACAGGTAGAATGTAGAAAGTTAATGAAGCCATGTAATTACAATCACTATAGTGACTGCAGTCCCTGGAGAACAATAAAGTGATAATATACATGGGGTTTGACTTTCTTTGGAAACAACAGCTTATAATTTGAAAATAGATAGCAAAATATTTTCATTATCTTCTGCTGTCTCCTAAGGCAAATGGCAGGTACAAATAGATTATGCTTTTATTAACTTCAAAAATGGGAGATAATGTAATTAGGAAATATTTAATTGTTTTCCATTTTCCATGGCTGGAACTGGACTATATTTAAATTCTTCTTTCAACCATAGGGTAAAGCCAGGGTCAATCTGACTTCAGCCTGGAAACCTTGGTTTTGTTCTAACATTGGAAAGGTACATTTGAAGATAACAAAATATATGTCATGTTTATGATCACTTTAAAGTATATAACAGAGAAATCAAAAGCTAGTTGGAAGCTTTGAATGCCTTTTAAGGAAAAGATTTCAAATTACCTATTTTGAATTTCAAAGATTTAAGTGCAATTTTTAAGCTAATTTTGCAAATAGTAGGAAAAAAAATAAAAAGAAGTCTTTAATGACTGTTCTTATATGGTTTTTTTATCATTGTTGTAATTACTGTGAGCACTATGTAGACAAGAGGGCACAGAGAAGCTCCCTTCTCCAGCAGCACTCTGTCATGGTGCAGCAGGACAAATACACCAGCATCAGGAAATCTCCCTGGCAGCTCTGGACAAATCAAAGCTATCTCAGAGGGAGGCTTTCTACATTCTCACCTCTTACCCAAGAGGAGCACCTTACCGAGGAATCTGGTCAACCTGAGGTAAGCAAAAAGAAATAAATGACATGAATCTGGCAATATGCAAAATTTCTCTTAAAGGTGCCCATTTCTTTCCATTGAGTGGACCCTTAACTTGGGCACCTCAGAAAGATGGCCAAGATTTGCTAGTATTCTTGTATTTTTACTTTACTTTTGCAATTAATTTACCTCTATGCTGTGAAGGAACCACAACATTTGCCTGTCTGCATTCATTTTCTGCTCTCAAACACACTTGTTTCTCATAATGGAAATTTTATATTTGCCTGTTACGGAA
The DNA here is from genome assembly GCF_000691975.1 of Corvus brachyrhynchos. NCBI lineage: Eukaryota > Metazoa > Chordata > Aves > Passeriformes > Corvidae > Corvus > Corvus brachyrhynchos. The sequence continues at coordinate 6,711,082 of NW_008237226.1, read as the reverse complement.
GATGCACTTTTACAGAGAGGTATTCTTTTCTCCACTGCAGAATGGAGAACTCTTCCTTAAATGATGAAATGCTTTCTTTAGCAAAATCTCATAGTATTACAATATTTCTACAGGTTCCACTGTAATATTCCCATTGCCCACAACGTAATTTTATAGCAAGGAGCACAGAAGTTCTCATGACAAATATATGAGCTGGCATGAACCCTTCCTACTTCATATATAACTTGCCTGCTGTTTAAAGTGCTAGAAAAAAATATTTCTTTTATTCTGTCAGCAAATTGTTTCTTTTTCTGACACTAACTTTTAAAATGGTAGTGCCAAACAAGCAGGAATAGGTTAACTCAAAGCAGAGCAAGTAGCTATAAATTACATAGGTTGCTGTCTGATGGGGCTCTCATGCAGCATGTAACAGTCTGTAGCTGCAGTTCACAACATATAACTAGCAGCAGTAGCAGGAACTGCAGGTTAATGTAACATGGTCAGCTCATCTCAATGATGAGGCTACAAATATTGAATAACAGCTAGTGCCAGACTATTTCCATGAGTGTTAAATCTGAGAGTTGTTAAATTGGGTGCTGTTCATCGTATCTTGACTGAAAGTGAGCTGCGCACCGTGATGTGTTCTGGGTGAATTTCCCATTCCTTCACATCCAAGACCAACTGGAAGTTTGTCACTGCTCCAATCCAGTTGAAAATCACAGGTTTCTTTGATTTACGAAAATATGAATATCGATCTAATATCAATATCCAACTGAGACGGACAAAAACTCTCTAACAGTTTAGAGTTAGAAAGTGTATGTTTTATTTGGTGCCAGGCACTGCGTGGGATAGCTCCCTAAGACACAGGGCCCCAATACAAGCAAACATGATACCTTTTATTTCCAAATATTATGAATATCCAAAATACAAATGCATATTCATAACATTAAGACCTCCCATTCTCCGCTTCATATGGAAATGAGCCTAAATGTCATGAAGCATGCATAGCATGTGTCCTGAATTGAGTCAGTGGTCTTGAATTGGGTCAGTGGTCTTAAAAAGATGAAGTAACTCAATTTTGACCTTTTCGCCTCTCTGAACTTTAACAATCCTAATTACTTTAGTGACCTCTAAGTTCCTTCTTGCGTGACTTTTGAATGGGTTCCCACCAAGGGAGGAAATTGGTAATTGTCCTTGTTCCTTATACCAACTTATCAATGTTTCTGTTCCTTGTTCTAAGCACAGCTAAGCAAACATACAAATGACAGATCATCAGTTATTTGGTAATCAGTTACTAACATCTTAAAACCCATTTCAGGTCCAGCTCCCTTAACTATTTTAATTAACTCTAGCTGGGCCCAAATTCCTTCCTATTTCAACTAATTTCAACACAGCTAGCCTATAACTAAAATCTTTATGTTTCTTCTAAATCTATGTTTCATCTTCCCCCAAACCAACCTGGTACATAGCCATGTCTTTGCTCATTACTGGGGATCAGGCATGTACAAGATGTGTGTGAGGAGCCTGGGAGTGTTGCTCGTTCAAGAGCAATGCAAAAAGGTAATTTCTTGAAGCTCCTACATCAAACCCGGCCACATTAAATAACTCCATTGATTGAATTATATTCACATAAAATTTTAACTCAATTGTTATGAAGTACAAATAAGAGAGTAAAACTCCCTGTCTGTTCTTGTACACTTCACACTAAGGAGAATAACTGTATTTCCTGGATAAATTAATTGTTGTGAATTCTTCATCCACCTTAATTTTTCACCGACCTCATTGTGAGGATTAATTAACATCAGCAAAGTACTTAATGAAGATGAAAAATGCTGTGTAAGTATTTAGAAAATATACATATCTGTTCTGAATAGAATATGAATCTCAGCAAAACATTTCTCATTCTATCTCAGAAATACTCGGGTTTTACATGTGTTCCAGCACTTTAAAAAGCATGGCTAGTTTTTTTCCCACTAGGGCTGTTCTCCATATATCTTCAACAGTTAAAGCAGAGATTCCTGATGGTACTTTAGTGACAGGATTCCTAAACTCCTTCAGTAACTGAACCTTAGGTTTGCAGGCATTGACAGGCACCTGACTGTCTCAGACACAGAGATGCAACCGCTGACTGCAAGGCAGCAAACGCTCCAATGTCCAGAACCAAATCACACGTTTTGATAAAGAACTTTAGAAAGAAACCCTAAGTTTAAAAGAGGTGCCCATAATATATTACTCTAACACAATTCTAGACAGCAATTTCCATCAAACTACTACTAATATTATGAAATAAATTAATGTGGAAAATAGAATAATACATTCTGAACAAAGGTGTGAAGTGTTAAATAATTCTTTTGAGACAACTTCCTACACAAATATTTTCCAGATGATTTCAACATTTAGAGAGAATGTTGTTCTGCTTTGATTGTTCTTTTGTTGAAGGGAGGGAACAAAACTAGACAAACTGTTGCTAGCAGTTACACTGAAAACCTGAGATAGTTTCTCTTTGGCTATTCAGGAAGCTGATTTTGCATAGAGATAGCTTCAAATTATATTGCAGGTGTTGTTTCTAAAAAGTGAACAGTTCCATGTTTCAAAATGTTTTAAAGTTGTATCTCAGAAAAAAGGACACTCACCAGACAATCCAAGATTTCTAACAGGATTGTGATCAAATTATATTTATGACTATTGCAAAGTATAGCCATATCCTTCACCCACCTCTGATAGCTGAATCCAAAGTCCCTTGAAGATATCAGAGACATTCTCATGGATTTCAGTGGAATTTAGATTTTTGTGCACATATTTTTTGTTATTTTTCATGGATAATCCAGAAGATTAAACTTCTATGTCTGGAAATATGCTGAGATTCATTGATACGTAATAATATAAGTATCATGCAACGATGATAAAATGGGAAAGCCAGGTCTCTATTTTGGACTTTTAAGAGAAGGAAATAATTTAGCAATGTGTCATTTCAAATTTGAAATGGTACAACCATTCATCTCCACAGCAAGAGATAATTAATCCTTAGCTTGTCATTTAAAAGATACTGTAAATGTATATAGAGATAATATAGATTATGCTAATTTCTCCAATCCCCGTAGACAGATCCACACAGATTTTACTTTGGAGACTGGCACCAAAGTAGGTAGCACCAAACTTTTACGAATTTACTTTTTGGATTTGCCTATTAATCTAAAACCTGTAAGGGAGTCTCAGAATTTCAGTGGAAAAACCAAAAAATGAGTCAAGAGTAATAAAGACAAAATGGTTTTCATCTGAATGCTAAGCCATCTGCGAAATATTCCTTCCAACTCTATCAGCACTTATTGTAGCACCTTTATGTATAATTACATGAGGCTGATTAGTCCCATGTTAAGAATCTCACAAAAAAGACAATATGACAAAATTCAACATTCGTGGCAGGGCACATTTTGGTCACTACAGTCAGAAATACACGTTTTATTTCAGCAGTTTATTACTTTAAAATATAATTTGCGCTATCCATGTGACTGTCGACACCATCACTCTTCATACTAGTATAGGATGGGATGCAGGGTGAAGGCTGTTTGCAGTGCTTTGACAGTAGCACAGGGGACTTACACTTGTGAGTAATGCTGTCTTTTATTACTTCCATGGAACAGTTCCTGTTTTGCATGCATGAGAGAAGAACGCACAGTGAAAACTAATAGCTATTTACTAAAAGAAGGGAACTCACATGTCGGAAGAGAGCAGATAATAATTCTATGGTTGATGCTGTTTCAAGGAAGAGAGCATTATTTTGTGTTATCTATGATGCATGACATCACATGGAAGTTACTCAGATAATTTGGTAATATTGTCTTAGAACTGTAGTGCAGGTAATAAGCTCATATCTCATAATTAATTTTAACTTTATTTTCTGTAAAAATAGATTTTCCTGGGCTTAAATGGAGTCCAGTGTCCAAAAAAAGGGTTTATTGATACCAGAACTTATTTTTGTTGTTGCCTGTTGTATCCTTGAGCAGCTCAGTTAAGCTTTTTGATAATCAGGTTTTTATTCTGCACACTGTTCCTAGTAACTCTTCCTTCTTAAAAGTCTGATGTTTTGTAACTTGTGATTGAAAAATATTTTAAGAAGTGAGGTTTGCCAATACTGATGAAGTGACAAGCTTAATAATAAAATAAATGCAAGCTGTTTATGTGATAAAAGAGGTCTAGTAGATTTTGGTCAAGTAGAGCTGTATTACCCAATAGTTTAGATTACATCTTGTTGTTAGTCAGAATTTTAGAGTTGTGTAAGGCAGGTGAAAGGGTGATAGCCACCAGATTTTTTATTTCTTAATTGTACCTGAAAATATTAATTTTGAGCATTTAAAGTAAAAGCCAATGCTGAAGCTGACATAAGAATTTTTTTAAATCAGAGCAGTAAATTTACACTAATCCTCCATAACAATAAAGTACACTTAAAAATAATTATATATGTTAAGCTGGCTTTGCTTTGGAGATTTTTGTCTGTGTTTGCAATGAGATGTGCTAATAAAATGCATAAGAATGTTACAGCCCTGTCTGTATGAGCACCACTGTACATTAGATACACCCTGGTGTGAACAAATTAGGAGGAGCAAAGGATAACAAAATATATTATGCTGATAATCTGCTAGAAGATTACATTTATATATTAAGTATAGCATGAAACTTCAGGAATGTTTAGAGCAGTCAGTGTGAACTTTCACAGCATGATTTAATAAAGTTGCAACATACGAATATACAAACTACTGGAAGAGTCATTACTTTCATTAAGAATATTACAGTGAATAAATTAACCTAAAACAATAAAACCTGAGCAGCAGATATATATAAGTCATTTACATCTTGTAGTAGACTCATTTGGTGTAAAAAAGAATGAATGTGTTATGGTAGAGGTTTCATTAGCACTTGCATTTCAATTGACTTAGAAGCACACCATAAGAATACAAAGGCAATAAATATCATCTATAAACAAGAATACTGTAAAGGGCTTTTTCTTTTTTTAAACAAGATGTTCTGTGCCATTACACTTTAATAGTCATTTTGCATTTTCAGTATGAAAAAGCTAAGAAAGCTTGTATTGGTGTCACCAGCGGAACCAATGTTCATATTTTATATGACTATATTACATAACTCTCCATTAACCCTCTAAATGCATTTCCATTCAATGAGACAAGATCAGAAAGCAGATTATACCTTATTCTGTTAAAGTCACAGCAACTTTACCTCTTCTAGATAAATTCTGGCCATGTTTGCGAAGCATTTTATGCAGCCTTACTGAAATAGCCCAGGGAGTCTAATTGTTTATGAACACTGTTATTCACTGACACCAGGAGACGTTTTAGCATGTTTTCATTAAAATTTTTGTAATACCTGGGTAAAAAGGGTATGAGAACACTCTTGTTCTCATTTTCAACAGGGCAAGATGACTGAAAGGATTTCCAAATTCCTGACCCAGTGTCTGAACTGTTTTACACACTGTCATTTCTAGGAATAAAATTCAATATAGACTTAGCTATCAATTTGAATTACTTGTACTTTATTCTGCATCATAAATGGTTGAGGGACCAGTGTTATCCTGTGCCTGCATCTGATGCTCATCACCTGTGAGCTGTTGTTACTCATGTGAGTATATTTGGCATCTGATCTATCATAGCAATACATGCTGAACTGTTTCTAAATCAGAAATATGTGAGGTATAACATCATACAAACACAAAACCTCAGGTATTTTCTGCCATCAGATATGTATAACTGTACTGCATCTCAAAAAGAGAATAATTTCTGAGACATTTTCATAAAAACAGCTAAACTGTTCGATGACTGTAAAAATATTTATACCTTTTCATACTCAAAAAAGGCATATAAACAGCCATTTTAAGTCTAAATAGTCTTTTTTTTGGCCCAAAATGACACTTGAAGAGAGAATAGTAATACTTCCTATGGATAAATTATGTTTAAAATGGATAGTCCCTTTGATAAACCCACCCACTTTCCAAGGTTCATAAGAGCATCTTGATGACTCCCTGTAATAGTTCATGATTGGTTCTAATTTCCCTTTAATACAATTATATATTTTTGGCATTCAAAATCCTTTGGTAAAATATTCGAAACTTAATGAAGTACTTCATGACAAGTCTTCTATCAAATACCTCACCCTGTCATGTCTCTTTTTCAAGTTGATTTCTAATTTGCTTCATCTCTTCCCATGCAGAGGTCATTCAATAACACTAAATATACAGATTACACTTCCTTGTCAGGTATCAAATTCAATTATACTGCTTTTGAGAAGGGATTTACTGAAATAGCATAATATTCATGCTAGCAGTTCATCACTAATTTCTTGGTTTAAGGATTTCTGTTCCAGTCTCTGTAATTTCCTTTATGAACTGTAATATATATTTCTCTCTTCAGAAGAACAATTCAGATGCACTCTAAGATTTGTTTAGCAACAAAGAAGATGAAGTCCACATGTTCAGTATTCTGTTTTGCTTCAGGGTGACTGTTCTGCATTCAATAAATAAATTTTCTTCCATATTGGCACTCAGACATGCACAAGATTTTAATATTTGTAACTTGTGTTATACACCTGAAGAAACTGCACTATTAGCAATTTTGTCATTTAAGGGGTTTTTTTTTTTCAGATCACTTATGAATGTAGTTAATACAATTTGATGCAGAACATCTCTCTTTGGGATTCCTCTAATATCCTCCTTTCTCCAAAGCAAATGAAAATCCCCTCTCCTATATTTTGTTAATCCCTTGGAGCACTGCTTTTGCTCATGGCTGGTTAAGATTCGTTGCTAAGAAACATGTTAAGATTCCTGAATATGAGTAAAACCAAATATTCTATCATGTGTTTTTTGATTCTTCAATGAACTCTTGTAGATTAATAAATAAGTTTTCCCTCTAGAAAAGACATCTGATTCTTTATCACTACATATAGTAAAGTGTCTACTGAACCTATTATTTACTGTAGTTTCAACTAATTTGCTCATTAAAAGCTTCAGGCTTACTAAGAAGCAGTTCTCTAAACTTTCCCATGAAACCTTTTAATCTGTTACTGTTTTTGCAACCTTGCTTCTTTTCTAGTGCAAAGTGGATATTCAGTAGATAAATTACAAACTACATCTCATATTCTGGAATTTTTAACATGTTGATTTCTTCAGAAAAGATATCTAGTGGTGGAGATATTGATACTCATTCCATCGGTTTCTTTCTAAATGTTTAAATGGTGGCACCACAAGACAAAATAATTCATCTGTCCTATCCCACCCAGAGGATAGGATCTAGATTGTCATAAGCCCCTCTAAACAGAACACTGAGTGAAATAATTCATTCTCTTTTTCTGTGGTGTCCTCATCCTCCTTGAGAACCCATTTTAGATTTTGATCTGTACATAAGTGCTACACATTCTCTGGCAAGTTGCCAGGATTTCTTTCTGTATTTGAAAAAGACTTAAGGAATGTGGTTTTCAAAATCTCTTTTTGTTTTGCTTCGTTATTGTTTACATCTAACTTTTCTATTCAATTTCATTTTTTTTTCTAGCCATAACTTCTGCTTTTACATTTTATAATCTGCACTTCTCTGTAATTTATCATGGGTTTGGACCTGTTTTGTATATATAGATACATATATATATATTGATCTTAGAAAATATTAATGCTCTCTGTGTTTATTTTATCCTTTTAGCTATTTTTTTTCTAAATTGTGTTACATGCTGTCACAATGTCATCTGAATTCCAAGAGTAAGGGACTAAAACTGTATAAAAATCACTTCAAAGGCTTGTCATATTGTCTCAGTTTTGAAACACTGAGATTCTGTGTACCACTGTAAATAATTTCGCAATAATATTTCTCAAAATATTAAGCAAGTATAAATCAGAGCATTTGAGTACAGCACCAAAATTTTATTGGAGAACATCATACCTTACATATATATTTTTTAAATGATGCTTCTATTCCTAAGGGATTTTTCTTCAGCTCTTTATAAAAACGGCCCTCCTTTCCAAGAAAAAACTAGGTATGGTTGATCACTGTCTTTCAGGCAATCAGTTGCCACTTTTACAAGGGATGAGGAAAAATATCTATTAAACTTTCCTATTAAAGAAAAGAAAGATGCCAAATTTGTTATACAGATACAAGTTTGAATTTTACTAGCCTTCTGAAGATTGTTCTAATTCATCAAGGTTAGTGGATTTTAAAAACATTACATACAGAATGACCTTGCAATTAGCAGCCTGGCAGTGCTCTACTGTTAACACACATATATGCATGAAAGAAAGATGTATGTACACTAGATGATATTTTTTCCATGACAAAGAGAATGGGATATATTTATTTGTTCTTAATCAAAAAGATAAGACAAATAAATTTGCTTTTGGGTTTCATGGGTTCTTTTGGGTTGGTTTGGTTTTGTGTTTGTTTTTTGTTTGGGTTTTGGGGTTTTTTTTGCTTGCTTGGGGTTTGTTTTTCTTTTTTTTTTTTACTTTGGACTGTTATAACAGATTAGCAGACTAGTAACATTTAGGGAGAAATCTGGGTAGGTCTCTATTTCACCTCATGTATCACTGTTATACCTCCAGATGTCCAAAATTCCATCTACTTTGACCCCTTTTAAGCAGAAGTTAAAGGAATTAATTCAAAAAGATAAATATATTGTAAAGATTATTTTCTAGGACTAGGGTGTTATAGCTCCTAAGTATTTTACAATTTTAACCATATACAGGCAAATCTCCATCCACTGTAATACAAAATACACACATACATAGAGTGAAAGAATGATAACCTTGTACTCTGAGAAGGATCTGTTGGTCTGACATCAGTCCCAGATACCACTTATTTAACCATCCAGTCACACTTTGTCAGTGTGACTGAAAATTCTTCGATTAGAAAGAAAGAACATAAAATAGATAATATGTTCTGGTTAACATGTTTATGACACAGTGAGTCAGCTTATAAATCATTCATCCTGAAACTAAGAACCAGCCAAGGAGTAATAGGGAAAGGTCATTAAGCTGTGAAGGTATAAGTGAAGTCAACTCAAGAGTGTTTGGCAATTTAAATTACTGTATTCATGGAAGTCTTTTTGCTTTGTCATAGAAGATACAGGTAACAATTGTAACCAGTAAATCCAAGGATGTGAAGGATATGAATTTCACCTTATACATCCCCCCAATTATTATATACTTATGAATATTGTCTACATTTACCTCTGCTAGAATTAAAAACTCTGATATAATTAAATGGGATTTCAAGATTTCAGAAAGTAAAGAGAGATTATAAAGCTCTAACCCAGCTTCAAATCAGATAATGAGACCCCTTCTAGATTCAACAAATTGGCTCATATAAAGTACAGATGGAAATTAAATTGAAGCATTTAGAAAACATTTTTCTTTGCTTTCATGTTTTCTCCTCCTCATACAAAAATAGAACACACCACATAGTGTAATAAGAGTTAAAATCCCAAGACTCTCATTTATTTTAATTGCATGGGCAGTCTGAGGCAGGCACTTTCCAGAATGAGAAGATGGAATGATCACCTAGTCTGGGACTCATCATCTGGGGTGACTCATTAGTGTCTTATGAGTTCTGGATAGGAGGATGACTACAAAGCTGGATCCAGAGTCTAGAGAGACTCCAATTCTTCCATAGATTGGCACTGGGACATATGAATCTAACTTAGCAGATTTTTTTTACAACTTCTCACATTATTTTACCCTGTTTACACCATGGCCTCCTTTCTGTTGACCAGGATAGCTGAAGACTATATATTTCTGATGAGTTTTTAGTAAATAATTTTTCCATCTGGCTTATAAATTTTTTCTTGTGTGTTCAAGAGGTAATTTCAAAAGCTTTTGCAGATACTATATTGAGTAGTCAGAGGTTTATGATTGTCATCAAACAATTTCATAACTAAGATGCAGGGAAAACATGCCATGAATTTTGAATTAACTAACAGAGATGAAACAAGAGGTAAAAAATGTCAACTGAAAGTCTCTCAGCAAAGGAGTACTGGCAGAGTTTGTATTAGTTGTGTAAGTTTTTGTCATCCTTCTTTATTAACAAGGCAAATAACACATGTTATTTCAAAATCTGAGCTATATTTAACCAATTTTGGGTTTGGTTTTTTTTTTTTTTTTATTGCAAGAGAAAGAGTTTGAACAAAGTTCATCAAAGAATAAGTAATTTTTAAAGAGACTCAGTTTGTTCCTCAAATAAATTCATGTTCATTTACAGACTCTCTGTCTGTGTTATGTAGTCTGCTGAAATTTTACCTGGTTTACTTCCCATGCTTTGATCAATTCAAATGCAAATTAAGAACAGCAAAAAGATTATATACTTCCAAAAAAAAGGCAACTTTGATAACTTTTGGTTGAACTGAAATATTCTGGAAAAATTTTACCTTGGATTTTATTTCCATTGGCTTCTTTAGACAATAAATTTGCTTTTGCCAAATTTTTATCTAATCTTGTCAGTAGGATTCTTATTTATAGTGAATATTAACGCAATGTTATCTCATGAGAGAGATTATACTATAAATATTTATGTATTTTTTTTATATAGCCTAGTATAATTTTCTTGGCCAAAACTCATGGTAGAAGACAGATTTCTAACTCACTGATACTGAATATGTTAAGCCAAAACCCACTGAAAGACTCCCATTAACTTCAGGGGAGACCTTTAGCAGATTCAGTGCATATTTTTGACCTCCATATCTGCTGCCAGCAAATATGTTCTAAGCATGAAAAAGACATCTGAAAAGCAGACAGATATACTGCCTGGAGCATGTTTCACTCTGCAGCCAGTTCCACAGCACCCTTCTATTTTCCCATGGGCTGCTGGACTAGGCAGCATCAATCCTCTGTGCCTTGTACCCACTGTTAAGATCCGATTATGAGAGATATACCTCTGCCCGAATTAAGGTGCAAACAAGACCATACGCCAAATTCAATAGTACAGATTTTATTTAGCAGTAGATGTGAGGTAGAGAGAGAAAGAGAGAGAAAGACATAATAATAAAAGAAGATATAATAAGAAGAATAAAAAAGAGGAGGGGGGAGAGAGAGAGAGCGTGAGAGAAAGATTAAGTAGAAAGATAATCACCACCCATGGATCCAGACTGCATTGCAATCGTTCTCTTTCTTCTTGGTGGTGGGGATCCCATGAAACGCAGAATTCTGTGAGTTCTGGTGGGAACACCCAAGCACCTCCCTTGCAGGGACACATACGGCACAAATACCTGGTGCTTTTAGTGTTCTGATAGGCTGTTATCTGAAGCCCAGGTGGCTTGGTAGGGTAGGAGTAACATCCTCATGAAGCTGGGAAACGCACCTTGACCAGGGGTCCTCCTGGGTGACACAGCAGCTGGTGCAGCCTCATGAGCTTTCTTCCCTGTTCTGACCCCACAACCAACACTGGCTGGTTTGGAGCTGATGAGGCACTTACCCATTACAAGAATCTTAGTCGGTGCATGAGTTTTAACCAGCCTGTATCTGAGTTATATAGCAAGGGATATTTTGAAAAGCCTTTTTAATGCTTTAACTTTGGAGACTGAAAAACAAGAAAAACAAGACCTTTTTTTAATATTCTGTCATTTCCCTGCTAAAAGATATACTGCAAATCTTCTGCGACTGCTAGTTTCAATGGCCTGCTGCAATTTGCCATTTGTGACAAAGTTCAATAAATAGAAAGTGTAAAGTGCATCAAAATTATATTTAAGGATCCTCTTCATCTGCAGAAGACCTGCTTATTAGCTATATTGCACATTTAGCTCCAAGGGTTCTGATTATAATCAATAACTAATCAGAAAGTAACTTGCACAAATGAAGTCCTGAATAATATACAACTGAGTCATAACTTTCCCAAGTACATAAATACTAACCCTTTTATTGAAAAAATCTGCAGTTAGCACTTTTCCTCTTTTATTGTGGCATCTGTTTCAGAAAAACAAATCTAAAAAGTCAATTTGCAGCAGTAGCCTCTGCTTTCAAGAGCTCTGTATCTACAGTAGTGTATCCAGTTTAATCAGAAAAGTTGGAAAAGTGCCCTCTCAAAGACATGGTGCAGGAGAGAACATGCAGATGGAGCTGATTGGAATGGAAGATCCAGGGGTAGAAAACTTTTCTAAATAGGCAACCTCTGAAGTGGACAAAAATGAAGTAAAAATCCATCTGCAGAACAAGCAAGCTAACACTTGTCTCAACTTGGAAGCATAACTCAAATGCTGTGGGAGCAAGAGTGGTGAAGAGAGTTATTTATGGATGTCCAGGGATGAAAGCTTTGCCTATAAAGAAAACCCACAGACACTCCAGTGAAGTAAGTACCAACAGTGTAATAAGATTTAATGTGACCATCAAAAGGGAAATAAAATGGAAAACTTTTTGATCGCACTTTCTATAGCGAGGGCAAACTGCAGAAATGACCTTTACTGCTAATGCCGAAATATTGAGCCAAATTCACTCCTGGTGTGACAATGCTGAATTCCAGTAAATTATGCCAGGGATGACCTTGGTCCATTCTGTTTACACATCTTAGCTATAAGCACCCAACAGTAGTCAGAGTGTATAGTTTGAAGCAATAACTTTTAACAGTCCAGGGCTGAATTAAAAAAAGAAAAAAAAAACAAACCACCAGCCAATTTTACTGACTCAGTTCAGCTTCGTTTTAATTGAAATGGCAACAACAAACTGGAGGCAATTCCTTCTAGAAAAATGTCTTCCATATCCATCAGCATGAATCAAACATTTCACTACCAGAGAACAAAGCGAAACAGCTAACATATTAACATGTTAACAGCAAAACATTTCTAATTTCTTATGAGTATGCTGAAGTTAAAACTCTAGTACATAACACCTTCTGAAATCTACCTGCTTTATGTTTTTAACACTTCTCTGGACAGCTTTTATGCCATTGTATATTCAGCTTTTATCAGTGGATGTCATGGTAGGAGAGATGAAAATTTGCAATTCGCCGAAATACCAAGAAGGCATAGCAGGTTTAACTCATATAGTTCAAACTAATAGTAAAGTATTGGTAGCAGTGCACCTGTGGTAAATAGCCATTCTTCCCCTGCATTGAACCAAAACAATCGAAGGGCACCTACAAGAGGCAGTAGAGAAATGTATTGTAGTTCACATATACGTATACCATAGTGCTTTACAGGGTTATTCCCAGGACAAATGGCTTCCCCAAAGACAAATACTGGCCTCAGTAAAGCAGTGTATGACTTGAGACAGTGCCAAATTGCAAATAAAATAGCTACACTCATGCATATTGTTGATCAGAATACTACATTAGTATTTTAGACAAGGCTCCCACTTTTTGAACATTTTCCTTCATCTGAGAATGAAAACTTAGCTTGATGGCTTTCTATTCAAAGTAAGAAGTTTGTTTGTTTATTGTTTGTAAAATCAGATAAACTTATTCCACTTTATTTCTCCAAAACCCAAAAAGCCTGGGTCAATTAATGGCCCATGGCATCTGGCTCCCCAGGAGTTAAGATAGTATCCTTGTGTCATACAATTTTTTCACTGGGGAGTCATGGGATGCAGCAGCAGCTCGCAGTTCTCTCATTCAGACAGACCTGCCAAGACCCCAGTATTAAGGACAAGGTGCTGGGCAGCAATTCAAACCATAGCTGTCTGATACTCAGTGACTACAAAGCAGCAGGCAGAGAGCCAAGAAACCCCAAACACTCCTGCTTCAAACTGCCCAGACTTCCCAGTCCTTCCTTTAGCAGGTTTCCTGTTCTTGTTCTGTAGGCACCCAGACACCGAAGGCAGTCCATGGAATAAGGCCATCACTGCATCTTGGATCCCTTAGGAACCAGGAAAATCCTGAAAAAAAAGACTATTCAGGCTACTTGAAGGTTGGCCTATGGCTCACTGAGACTTGTTTCAGCCTGTGGTTGTACTTCTCCTTGTACATTATGATGTGAAATCTTGTCACCCACTGAAGAGCACACACATCAAAAGAATCCTTAAGAAACGTGCATAATTGTGTCAGGCAGTGTATGTAATAGGACGGAATGGAAAACTGATATATCTGAAAGTGGTTTTCTGGATATTGAGTTTACTGAGATGTAAAACACAGAGATCTGTGAAAGGACAACACAAACTCTGCTCCCTGCTGTTTTATCTCATTTCACAAAGACATGTCTATCAAAAACCTCAGTAATTTATTAGATGTTCTGGTGAGAATATAACAAAGATGTGTTAGAGTTCATTACAATAGCAATTTCTGTGATAAAAGCAAACATCCACTAATAAAGCAGGTCAAAACTACTTATAAAGGAAAAACTAATATCACTTCTGTTAGATGAATGATAAAAAGTGAAAGGAAAGTGTAAAAGGAAAGTAGGTTTTTCATCTTGTGAGCACCATAAAGTTCATAATAAAGCTAATCTAGAATTATGATATCATAAATCAAAACAAATAATGGGTCATCTTCTTTGGGTTTATTTCTGTTTAAAATTAAAGTTCTATAGGACTGGAAAAGTGTCCTTCCAAATAAGAATAGAATGTAATAATTTACCAAGTAGAATAGCAAAACCAGATTAAGAATGTATGAAATGTCCCATTCACTTCCTTAAGGAGTTAACACTGTAACCTGGACCTGAAGATATAAATACCAGTGGTGCTAATTGTTCAATTTTAACTGCACTGCTTCACACTAATCTCACTGGTGATGTTATTATTTCATAAATATATATTCTCTGGCACTTCCCTTTGAGGTCAAATACCCCAGTTGTTGCTCCAAAACAGGACCTGTTTGTTGGAGCCTGGAGTCAGCTCTGGCCTTCTTGGTGTTGAGGCTAAGCTTAGCCCGAGTACAAAATCTCCAAAATGTGGAAAACTGAAAGCAAAGTCACAGAGCCAAGGTAATTGATTGCTATAAAAAAATGTAACAGGGTTGCTCTATTATATATCGTTATATTTATTACTGCAGAGCCATCAAATATGAAGTTAAAAGAAGTTATAAACAAATGTTAAGGTGCCGGCAAAGTTTAACACAGAATCCAGGAATCATGTAGGAGGCTGTCTTGGTTTGAAAGACAGGTGTCTGCTAAGGAAGGCAGAAGCCTCCCTTGGAATGGCAGATGCAACCCCCTTCCCTCCAAGTTATTATAATTTTGAAATCAAGGGGGTTTTTAGGCAAAGATGGGGGAAATAGGAATAACAGTTCTTTACTATTATATATCTATATGTGCATAACCAGTCAAACAAACAACAATAACCATGGCAGTAACAGCAAACAATCACAAACCCAGTCCCAGCCTTCTCGGCTGTCAGGCCTTTCCCCTCGGGTGCAGTTCCGCTCGCAGCCGGCAGGGGCGCT